>NW_027225610.1:0-295000 GCF_038994185.2 Dermacentor albipictus
CTGCGCATAAATACATCCCTGATCAGGTCATTCTACACTTTGATAGAACGCTTGTGCTTTTGTCTCCGCTTTTTCGCTTTGTTTCCCTGCATTTCTGGGAGCTGCCGCTCCCTCCTTGCGGCAATGGATGAAGAAATCTCCGCGGACTTTCCTGGTGTGCAGCCGTCAGGTCGGCTAACGTCCAGGAAACGTGGAAGTGCGTCAAGCGATACAGACAGCGAGGCCACTGAGATATGTTCGGACAGCTACGACTCGTCGGACGATGACTTCCAGGTCGTGATGAGTAGATCAGCGAAAAGAAGACTACTGCAGGCATCTTCGTCGCCAAGTGCTTCTACCGTGAAGAGTGCACCACTGCGCTGGCCGCACACTGTGCTCTTTATGCCCGTGGACCCGGCGACCAATTTGCGGCTCCTCAACAGGCAGGTCCTCTCTTCCTTACTCGAAAGAATCGCACCAAATGAGATTAAAGACGTGCGAGTAAACCCGCGGAAAAATGTCCTGGCAGTTGATGTGCTACATCGCAGTGCCCTACAACACCTACGAAATATAACTGATATCGACAACGTAAAGGTGCGATCAATGATCCCTACAGGCGGCGATGGTACTGCGGGCGTCATTTATGACGTCGACGTTGCCATTCCTAATGACGACTTGCCAACGCTGATAAAGCCAACGACAGAAGGCAATTTAATTACAAGAATTTCCAGATTGGGAAACACACGCTGTGTGAAGATTATGTTTGAAGGAGACAGCCTTCCTTCCCACGTCAAAGTAGGACATGTCCGCCATCAAGTACGACCATTCGTACCGAAGCCCCTCCAGGGTTTCAAATGTTGCAAGATTGGCCACGTGAAGGGTGTCTGCGTGAACAGTGTAGTGTGCCCGCAGTGCTCTGAGTCCCATTCAGAAGACGCCTGCAGCACACATGTTCTAAAGTGCCCGAACTGCAGTGGTCCTCACAAGGCCTCATCAAAGGATTGCCCGCGGATGAGGAAGGAATTCACGATTCTAAAACGCATGGTGCGCGACAATTCGACGCATCGAGAGGCTGCTACCGCTGTTCGGCGACGTCGGCATCGACACCGAAAACGTTCAAGAAATTCCGCAACTGAAGATAGGTACACGCCAGCTACAGTCAGAAGGGCTGCCGCATCTCCGCACTGCGCCACCAAGACAGATACAAGGAAAGCGAACACAGAGGAGAGCCTCGCCCGTCCTGAAGAATGGCCTGAGCTACCGAGGGCACACCTCCCTGCTAAGATACCTCAAAACGCACCGACTTCAACGGCTTCTGCCACTGTTGAAGCGACGCTGGCTGATGATCTCCAGGTCATCAACATTCTGCGGTCGCTCATGAGTGCCATTCGCGTTATACTTACCAACATGAAGTCTTCGTCTGCGCAAAGCGCACTACAGGTGCTGGACACTTTGAGTCCAGTACTTGCAGCTCTTGGTTAAAATCATGGCTCTCCAGAAGCCGTCGTTTCGTGACGAAGTCCGAAACGCGTCGATATTTCAGTGGAACGCCAGAGGACTGAAGTCACGCATGTCGGACTTTCGGCAGTTTGTGTTCAAGAATAAGTTCCCAGTCATCGTCATCTGCGAGCCCCTATCAGATAACATCAGACTGTCCGGGTATGAATGTTTCATGTCCGCCACCCACGGAGAATGCAGCAAGATCATCGTATTCATGCGACGTGATCTTACGTATGTCCATCACCCAGTGTCGCCTGACCATGAAAACCAATACGTCTGTCTGACAGTGAGGAAAGACAAGCTCACTTTCACATTAATTGGAGCCTACATATCGCCCTCAAGTCGGTTGGACTGCGAGAGATTACGGCGAATCACCACAGCGACTCCGCAGCCTTTGGTGATTACTGGAGATTTTAATGCCCACCACCATCTCTGGGGAAGTTCTAAGATAAACTCGAGAGGCAGAAGATTAGTGTCATTTGCCTCCGAACAAGAACTATGCTTTTTAAATGATGGAAGCCCCACCTTTCTACGTGGAACTGCCTACTGTAGCTGCCTGGACCTGACCTTTGTTTCACGCTCCTTCACTAGAAAGGTCAGGTGGTTTCCGGATATTGAAACGCGGGGAAGTGACCACCTACCCACTTATCTTAGGGTTGAAGGGTTGACGGACTCCAGGTTAGCCGCCGTCACACAATGCATCGACTGGCCAATGTTCAAGTCAATTGTCGAAGACGGCTGTCGTGATGACTTGGCCACTAGCCTAGAGGACATCATAAAAGGTGCCCTAGAGGCTGCGAAACATTCACTTCTGAGAACGTCCACACGCACCGAATACGACATTGAGCTAGAGAAGCTTCGTGCAATTCGTCGTCGTGCAGAGCGAAGATACAGGCGCACGAAGTCTGTAAATGACTTGAGGTTGGCCAGAAGAACTCAAAAGAAAATTCAGCGTCGCATGGACAAACTTGCATCACAAAGATGGAAATCATTCTGCGAATCTTTGGATCCACGAAAACCATTGTCTCACATATGGAGAACTGTTCGTGGTCTCCGTGGAACCCCTCAGCAGCGCCACCCTTTTAAGTCTTTGGCCCTTCACCAACAATGCAGCGAGATTGACGTAGCGGAAGCTTTCTGCAGGAGGATTGCTGGCGAAACTAGTTGCGCTGGAACATCGACGCTCCGCCACTCACCGATTTCACGCGACTCCCGCATGGATAGTCCTTTCTCCATGGACGAGCTCGAAGCTGCACTGGCCTTGTGCAAGCGTTCATCTTCACCAGGCCCCGACGGTATAACCTACCGTGCCCTGTGTAATCTGGGTGATGAGGCTCGAAAAGTGCTCCTGCTCCTGTTCAACAGCTCCTGGCGGACAGGTACGGTTCCCCAAGAATGGAAGACCAGTCGCATAATTCCACTGCTCAAGCCTGGCAAGTCGCCTGTAGACATTGCATCATACCGACCAATTGCGCTTGCCAGTTGCATCGGAAAACTAATGGAGAGGATGGTTCTAGCACGGCTAGAATGGTACCTCGAACATTACCAGGTATACCCAGATGCAGTGGCCGGTTTCAGGCGGGGCCGTTCTTCCATAGACAACGTTATCGACTTGGTGACGTACGTCGAGCACCAGAAGTCCTGCAAAAGATTATCTGCTGCCCTGTTTCTGGATGTTAAAGGAGCGTACGATAACGTAACGCACGAAGCGATTTTGAACGCGTTAGAGGCAGTAGGACTTGGCGGCAAAGTATATATTTGGATACGTAGCTATCTACATACGAGATCCTTTTTCGTACTTACCGAGGATGGCCCGACCTCCCAGCATTACAGTACCGTGGGGTGCCTCAGGGCGGAGTACTCAGCCCAACGCTCTTCAGTCTAACACTCATTGGACTCACCGACATCCTGCCAGGCATTGTTAGGCTCTCCATCTATGCCGACGACATTTGCATTTGGACGTCGGCTGTGACGCGACTGCAGCTTCGCGCGCGGCTTCAAAAGTCAGCTACTTTGACATCATCCTACCTTCGAGAACAAGGACTTCATATATCATACGAGAAGTGCGCAGCGGTGGCATTTACCAGGAAATCAATGTCGCCATACGTGATATCCGTCGACAGACACATGATCTCGTACAGCACGAGTCACAGATTTTTAGGGGTGGTCCTCGACAAAAATCTCTCCTGGACCCCTCATGTGAATTATGTGAAAAAACGCCTGACAGGAATTTGCCATATGTTTAAGTTCCTAGCAGGAAAGACCTGGGGAGTGCCAATACACTCTATGCTGCAACTGTACAGGGTCCTCTTTATTGGATTCCTGCGATACAGCTTACCTGTCATGTCCAACACCTGCAGAACTAACCTGAACATAATCCAAAGCATCCAAGCCCAAGCACTCAAGATATGTCTCGGTCTACCGCGGAGTGCGTCAACGACTGAAGTTATTGCAGTGGCTCAAGATTTCACTATTAAAACGCACATTAGCATTGAAACAATGCGTGTGCACCTAAGACGCTTCGTCAGGAACCCTACCCACCACCTAGCAAGTCTCCCAGTAGATAGGCCCCACACGACATTCAGTGCGACTGTCTTCGCGCACCGTGCCTCTTTCAGGTCAGGTTACACACCTGCGGCAAGGCCTTCTATTCCTCCATGGCGTATGCGCCGTACTCAAGTGAACCTTACAGTCCCAGGACTTCAGAAAAAGTCGGACTTGCCATCATCAGCGCTCAAGCAACTAACTTTATTTCTCTTGTACGAGAAATACAGCGACTGCACACACGTCTACACTGATGGATCAACTACATCAACCAGTTCCGGCGGCGCTGTAGTTATACCAGCAATGAGACTAACCAAGCGGTTCAAGACTTCCCATGTCACTACGTCTACAGCTGCAGAGCTCGCGGCTCTCCGCGACGCGCTTCAAGTGATAAATACTGAAAGTCCTAGAAAATGGGCAGTCTTCTGCGATTCCAGGCCGGCCTTGCAATGTGTGCATTCATTTCTCCGACATGGAACTCACGATCAGCTCACGTGCGAAATCGCGGAACTTGTCCATCACTTAAGAGAAAAAGGCCATGATATCTCTTTTCAGTGGATACCAGGTCATTGCGGTATCATTGGTAATGAAGACGCCGATAAGGCAGCTCGGACGTCAAACCAAGAAGACCGCTGCGTCCCCATTCCGCTCTCAAGGACCGACGCCGCGAGACAACTTGGCATTCTGGCACGCACGATCTCCTTAGCAGAGTGGAATAATGTACATACAAGACGCACAAGACTGCACCGACTAAACCCATCACTTCAACTCAGACCTCCAGCCGGTGTGCACCGGCGTGAAGCGTCTCTTCTGTGTCGGTTATGGCTTGGAGTGGCCTTCACGAATGCCTACTCAGCACTAATTGGAATGGCTGATAGTCCTGCATGTGATGTTTGCGCATGCGAGGAGAACATTGACCACATATTGTGCCATTGTCCTCAATTTCAAGCCCAAAGACAGTATTTGTCCGACATATTGAGGAAACTAGACGATCGTCCTCTGAGTGAACAGACAATATTAGAGCACCGTCCCGACCGATCATCGGCTCAGAAGGCAGTGAAGGCACTTTTGTGTTTTCTCAGAACTTCTGGTTTGCTCGAGCGACTTTAACTGAAGTGCTGTCCGTACGCGTACCTACACCTTCTCTCTCCCTTCTTTCTATTCCCCTTCTCCCTTCCCCCAGTGTAGGGTAGCCAACCAGACTATTGACTGGTTAACATCTCTGCCTTCCTGTATTCTTCTCTCTCTCTCTCTCTCCAGGATGAGCGCTGTCATCGCTGCCGCTGGGGACATGACGAGATATTAACTGAAATTCCGAGAGTGACATGTCTAATTCCCCGCCGGAGGGTAGGATCTGTCTGGTGTAGTGAATGGTCGTCGAGAAAAATCACTACCAGCTTATTGTCTTAACCTAAAACATTCCTTTAATCGTATCCGATTGTTTCATCGTGTTCGACCCCCATAGTTATCATTGTTCAGTGCTTTGTTTTCCTTTCGAGTCAAACAAAGACTGAGCACGTTGCGCGCACATTTTGGTGTGGTTTGTCGCTGCTCATAACGGTAGCACACACAGTGAATAAATATACGTGCACGCGCTCAGTGTCCAGGCCTTTCGAAAGAACAAACGAAGCATGCTGTCAAAAGAAGTTTGTGGAACTCCATTATCGCTAATGAAAGCTCAGAGTTTGGCGACGCACAACGTTTAGTAAAGAATATCAGGTCAGTTCCCGCAGTACAAATGAAATCGGTGCACTGCCCCTGACAGTAGCACGCTTACCGACAATGCAAACGACGCAGATCACGACTCCGTCCCTCGAGCGTCTGCGCCTGCTCGAGATGCCGCCCCCGCACGACTCCATTGCTTGCCGCATCGCGACGCAATTCGTTCCGAGTTTTCCCCTAAGTGCGAAACAGACTGTACACGTTTCTATTTGCGTTTAAGAAGATAGGTACGCTTGCCGATTAGTTTTATGGTTGCAATGCGGCGAAAGGGCAGCGTCTGCTTAACCATGTAAGTGACGCTGAGCAGGTAATTGGAAACGACATCGTATGTGCCGTCGGAAAAATCGTCGGCACATACGATGCGGCATATACATATGGTACATAGGAGCTAAAGTCATTTTTGCAGTTTCTCACAATATGTTTGCTACACATCCGTGTTGTCTCTGATGGCAACAACGGACTTTCATCGACACTGCGCGGAAATAAACAAAATATGTCGCTGCATAGCACAAGTACGACATGCGCACACAACTTTAACTAGTACGTCCCCTACAATATGGAATAGAGGCACCAATGTAGACAACTTGGCCATTTTTTAACAGTGCTCAAGAGACGGAAGTTGAAAGTATTAGCACCCTTTTCTGCTTCAGCAATGCCGGCGCGACCCAGACGCGGGCGTGTATCGTCCCGTAACTCGAGCGATCGGTGCAGTGGTGAAGCGGGAATGAACTCCGGTGATGTTCAATGCATCCTGCACATATTCAATTTCTCGGCACGCGTGAACTTCGGCCACTGCTAGCGCATACAACAGACGTGGTTTCCTTTCTTGGGCAGCGCACACACAAACGAAATACGAGAAAGAAGACAGGACAAGCGCTCGTTTAACTTAAAGTTTTTATATGAATAAAATGATTATGTACCGAGTAATTATTAAATTCATGTGGGTTACATATAAAGACCGTCGTACACTCAGGAGTGATCAATGAACGAGCTCGCTTCGTTTGCCAGTTGTTTACTTCGCTCGGCGCACCACAGTAATCCATGTCTGTCGTCCGATTTCTTCGTACCATTTCCTTGTGAATCGGCAGAATTTCACTGGTGGCATCAACCCTTTCGTGTTTACATTGCCGTCGTGACAGCTAACAACACAATAATAATTTCCGGTCATTCGAAGAGGCGCAGTAGCAAACAAGAGACGTTTCGCGCGCAGCGCGAACTGAACGCGGGCGCGACCGCTAAGGGAAGCGGCGGCGGAAACCTACACCCGTTGGAGATGAAATCGTTCTGGCAGAGGAGAAACGAGCGCTGGCGTCTAGGATGAAACTTGGCGTGCGGTCGTCCATGCCATGTTCTGTGTTTAAGAATGCACCAACTTCACAAAACAGTTGCTCAGCTACGCCATTATTGCATGTGGAGCCAAACCTTATGCTAGGGACACGAGACACCACTCTGCATAACCTACATAATTTCTCAACGTGCCTACGTAGAATATTTCACAATATATATTTTTTATCTTAAGATTCTGCAGAAATGCTTACGTGGCGCTATGAAATTGCCTAGCCAGCATAAACCTTTTTATCTCGTTTACGGTTGTGAAAAAAACATGTATCATTTCTTTCTAATGCAAAATAAGAGAATTGTGTCTCCATCCCGCCTCTTCTCGACGTTGGCTGCGCCGGTGTGTCGAACTCTAGACGGTGTTGTTTGACATTGGAGTTTATTGTTTGTTGTGGCATATAAAAAAGAAAAACGGGCTTACATAATATATACAGCATCGGGAGGCCACGCCCATTTTGCCTGTCTGTCAAGCGACGTCGTGAGTCCTTGAAGAAACGACATATCCAAGTGACGTTTACGCACTAATTGTGTTTAATTATGCCGAACAAACCCGGCGTCATCTTGGAATAACCGGAGACTGAGCCGTTCCGTTTGTAGTAGAAAATGGCTGCCTTTTTGTTGGCGTTAGCGGCGGCAGCTCGGGCGCGGAAGAGTGGATGATGATGATGAAAAACTTTATTTATCCCTCCTTAAAGGGAAGGGGGCAATGGAATAGAAGGTGGGGGAGGAACTACTTGAAGTAGGCCTCCTTTATCCTCTCAGCCCACTCCAGGATGGCCTCCTGAAGATCGGGCCTGGAGCTGCGCAAGGCAGCCTCCCACTGCTCCTCACTAGATATTAATTGCTTGAGGAAAGGGCGAAGGGGGTGCATAGGGCACCCCCACATGATGTGGTTTAAGTCTGCTTTGGGAGAGACACAGAATTCACAAGAGGGAGAAAGGTAAATGGCGGGATGAATGCGATGGAGGAGGTAAGGGGACGGAAAGGTGCGAGTCTGCAGCTGTCGCCACAGGACTTCACACCTACGCGGGGATTTGCCCATGAGTGGCGGAAAGGTTAAGCGGTCTAATCGGTAGTGTGTGCAGATGTCGTGGTAAGTAATAAGTCGATCCCGCACTGTAAACGGCGCCTCCTCCGTGGCGAGGTCCGACACATCTGATCGAGGACGCGTGTGACATGCCAGACGCCCTGTTCCGGCGGAATGTTCGCTTGACGAAAGAAACTATGCGGCGGCTGTGCGATTAAGTGGTGGAGGAACTAGGAGGCACGCAAGCAACAGCGCTACCGGTGGAGCCACAAGTTTTGTGCGCGTCGCGGTTCTTCAAGCACGGAAGTTCTCAGGCCTCGGTTGTAATCGAGGAGACGCTCTACGCGACCCAGCTTGCGGTCAGCAAACGCGTGCGAGGCGTGGCAGAGGCAGTCGTGGATGCGGGGATCCGCAACAAGTGGCTCTACTTCCCGAGGTCGTGTCCGAGGAAAACGCGCGGCCGTGAGAGAAGGGTTCCATCGACGAAGGGTTCCCGGCGTCATCGGATGTGCGGACGGTAGCCCTATCGCCGTCGTCGCACTGAAGGGCGAGCAGAAGGACGGCTTTTATGGGCCGCAAAGGTTGTTATGCCCTCAACACCACGTTTATAAGTATCAGTGTTCACCTGCCAGTTTGGCCGTTATACAGCAACGCTTGGCTGATTTGTGCATTCTTTCGTCAGCTGTACGGCGCAGGCATGATGATTCCTGCGGTGGACGCTCTGCGACCGGAGTCGGACCACGGCGTCTGGAAGACCATGTGGTTTCGTTGTCGTTTTCAGGAGGGACATATTGCCAAGGCCGCTGAGCACATCCTCGGCGAGCGGAGCAAAGCTTGATGCAGTTGCAATTTTGGCTGCATACACTAAATGTGCTCGCGTCATAAGAGAATGTTGAAGCCCGAACCGCTTATGTTTTCACGCGAACCGCTTATGTTTTCAGCTGTTCGTATGCAGTCGCCATCTTAGGTACGCACAATAAAACGAATTGGATGAGTAATTGACGCTTGTGTGGCTATGGCTCGAAAATTGGAAATACTTTCGTTTACTTTGAAGTGCGCGTCAACCATATTTGCGTCAAAATAATTTTGCTTTCAGTAGCATACATTTGTTCTTTCATTAAGAGTTTGTGTCTAAAATAAAGTTGCTATACGGCCCCTTTAGGAGCAAAAAAGAAACAAGCAAAGCATGCTTCCAGCAACGATGAAGGCTGCTGATTGGGCTGATTGAAAAACGTCACACGTTCCCGCCCCCATTCGCCTAAACAGCCACATCAATTCGACGTCTGGACTCTGGAACAATCTCCCTTTGGAATAGTCTTACGTTATGGCGCCCCAGATCAGTGCTGGGCAGTAGCGAAGATGCATGGGTCTTAGATACCACATTAGATACTCTTTGGGCATCTTGTATCGACATCATGATACGTCTGGCAAGACGTGTATCAGTAACTGTATTTCCGATATATAAAAGAACCTATCGTGTATCTTAAGATACAACATACTGGCCATCGCAAGATCGATGTGCGAAATTATAACCGTTGGCTGAACTCCGCTTCTAAAGGCGATGCTGCTGTCAGGAAGCCAGCTGAATTTCCACAGGCACTGAATTTTCTATTGTGTGACCTTAACAAGTTGACTATACTTCCTGATTAAATGTTATAGCTGTTAGTGGTGCCGCATATATCGTGTTTCTACGTGTTCATTGTGATTGTGCGATACGGGTCCACCGGTTCCTTAGATACATTTTCGTTTTTTTTAATCGTCCTAAATTTTTTACTGTTACAAATCACCAGGTAATCGGAGGTATAAGTGGCTGTATAGCGGCGGTATCCTGCGACACTGTTTGCCCCTGCAATACGTTGGGAAATGTTCTTGAGCTGCACTAATTTTCTTGCAGAAGAATAATCATAAAATGATTGTATGTTAAGAAGTATGTTGCTAGCGAATGCTTTGCGCTAACAGATAAGTAGAACTTGAAAGGTCATTGTAGCTTTATGTGCTCTCTGTATACACGATGTGTCACAAAAAAAAAATGTGGCTGCCAGGATTGTTGCTGTTGTATACCTGTCTGGTAATACTGTATTGCGCAAACGGTAATACGTTTACGGGCAAGGTAAACCTGCACAGCGGTATTTGCGCCATATTGCAGAGGTTTCTTGACGTTCTTGTAATTAGAAGGCGAACCGCTACCTGGCCGACAAGCAGAGCAGCGACTCCCATCAATTACATATACGACAAACAAATACCGCTGACAGCGGTGCGTATAAAGAGCATTATTATTATTATTATTATTATTATTATTATTATTATTATTATTATTATTATTATTATTATTATTATTATTAAAACAAAAGATCCTGATACCTTAAAGCAATTTAAGGCGTGCCGAAATAAATTAAACAAAGAGGTTAAAAAAACCAGATCTAGTTACATTCACTCTGAATTCCACAGTTGCCTAAAGAAAAGTGACCTCGTATGGAAAAAGTTGAACACTGTTTTTAAACGCACGAAACTTTCACCTAGAATCGAGAAGTTGTCAACAAATGACTGTGAAGTGTCTGGCTGCGCCCTTGAAGATTTCTTTAATGAGTATTTACTTCATTATTCTGATCAAGGTATACTTGCAGATTTTCACAATTTTATGCCCGTTAGAAATAATTGATCTGCTTTTCTGAGCCCTGTAACAGAGGATCAAGTTACATCAGTTTTTTCTTCTTTAAATAATAGTTCAAGTTGCGACGCTGAAGGAATTCAGACACGTCCGGGGAAATATGTGTTGGATGTCTTATGTCCATATTTAACCCATATTTTTAACCTTTGCCTAACAAGTGCATGCTTTCCAAAGCGAATGCAAATCGCTAAAGTAACTATGCTCTTCAAAAAGGGTGATCCTAATGATGTGAATAATTACCGACCTATCTCTGTCTTACGCATATTTTCCAAAGGCTTGGAGAAGCTTATTCATTATCAGCTTTGCTCGTTCTTTGATTTACACAAACTTATTTCAGATGCTCAATGCGGATTTGGGAAGAACAAATCGACCGAATTAGCTTTGCTGAAACAGAAGGAATTGATTTTGTCCGAATTTGGAAAAAAGAACTTTGTACTAGGTATTTATGTCGCCTTTTCTAAAGCATTTGATTGTATTCATCTCTTAACTTTTCTGAAGAAACTGGAAATTTATGGAATCCGAGGTCATTTTCTTGAACCTAATAAATCATATCTGTTTTCGACAGCAGTTCGTTCAAACGGAAACGTATCGTTCTGATTTAAAATCTATAGTTCAAGGTGTTCCTCAGGGCAGCATTCTTGGTCCGCTTTTCTTTAACATTTACATCAATGATCTCACTAACCTCTCTACTAAACCCAAATATGTTTTGTATGCCGACGACGCTAGTATATTTCTATCTGCTCCAGACTGTCATATCTTACACAATGACGCGAATTCTCTCCTTACTAAGCTTAAAACGTGGTCAGTAGTAAACCATCTGAACATAAACGTTAATAAGACGAAAGCTGTAATATTTAGACCTAAATCGAGGCGGCTAAATTCTCATGTAAGCTTAAGTTATGGTGGAGCACCAATAGAAATCACAAATAATATTAAAATTCTGGGTGTTACATTTTCTCAGAACATGCTATGGGATAGTCACATTGATGCTGTTCTAACTAAGTTAGCTCGAGCAGTCGGCATTATTTCCCATTACAGATCATATCTCCCGTATCAAGTAAAGATTCTGCTTTATAATTCCCTATTTTACTCTCATCTTAATTACTGTTTCTTGGTCTGGGGCACAACCACGTATACAAATTTGCAAAGGATCTTTATACCTCAAAAAAGCTTATCAGAGTACTTTTTAATCTACCATACAACAGTCACTCGCAAGGTCTTTTCTTCAAAGCATGCATAATACCAGTATTCAATCTTTACAATTATAAGCTAGCACTGGCATTCCAGCAAAGAACTGAAAAATCATCTGAATTATCTGCATGAGTTGTCATTACTGAAAAAGCGCACTGTGTTTTACACTACCCGTCGTAAAGAGGAGTGGATTGTACCAACTCCTAGAACCAATTACACAATGGAAAAATTGTCCTTCCCACTTCCAACTCTATCAAACAACTGCGAAAAATCCGGGACTGACCTACTTAAAATATCTAAACGTGAATTACGACAGATTAACTGCACACATTCCTAGGAACTCCACCTGTGTTCTTATAATGTGTATACTTAATCCTGTGTTTATTGTACAGCTTCATACCCTCTGCACTTATTGTATTGATTGTTGTTCTATTTTCTTTGTTTCTATTTCATTTATGAAATGACCCTGTTATGTTTGGCTCTGCTAAATTGCGAAGAGATTATATGTATACGTGTGTGTGTCTTTCCCTACTTTGCTGTTATTGCCCTGTAGAAGGGGGCTGTGGGCCTTTGTCAAGCTGCCGTTTACGAGCAGCTTTTACCCACAACCTCCGCCACCATCCCGATGGAAATAAAGATTATTATTATGATTATAATGTTGAGCAGCTAGAGCAACCCCAATAAATTGTTTCGGAATGACAGTGTTATACTTTAAGCAAGAAATATAAAAATCTTAAGACACTAACAGTCATTTCATGCAAATGAAACAAGGTTGTACAGAGTGAAATAAATTTTGAAGCAAGCATTTTTGTGCATACGCGTTTGCTGCTAGGTTATGTACATTTATAATAAGAAATTGGCGAATGTATCAAAGTTTCTTAAGATACAAATGGAAAGTATCGAATCAGATATAATAATTGCGGTAGTTATCTTGTAAAGTAACTTGGGCTATAAGAGAGTTGGTGATGCTTTAATAGCAGGTACGAAGGTAAAGTAGCAGAAGATGCTGTTATTCTCGCTTCAATTCGGCAACTTACTTTCATTCTGCCAGACAGAAGCAAACATTAAAAAATTAATACTTGCACCGTAATTACAGGAGACAGCCGGATACGTAGCGAGAAAAAAAAAAAAAATAACCTCCAGCGCACGGGTGCACAGTTCTCGCGCTTACGCGAAAGTGATCGGAAGGTCGTATGTTCGGAAAAGATTTCCTTTATTTTAATTAATTAATTACGAGGATAGGACACAGCAGGGCCGCTTGCTGCCATAAATAATGAGCGATAGATTCCTTTAGGCAACTAGCATGCACTTAAATTTCTAACCACTCTCTCTCTCTATCTCTCTCTCTCTCTCTCTCTCTCTCTCTCTCTCTCTGTATGCTTGTGTTTGTGGGAGGGGGGGGGGGATCCTGTTTGTTTGCCAATGAGGTTGATGCTTGTTCAACACTGGTCTGGGCGGGTCCACAGCGACACTTGAAGGAGGCACTGTATCTATAGCGACCTTCGTACCATCATCCATGATTGATAGCGCGTCAGGAGAAAGTAAATAACGCTCAAAGTGCAGTACGTGTTTACACGCTCCGAGAAAGACGCGCATGCGCACAAGCACGCACACACCTGAGGGGAAGTCGTCGAAGCTCGATGCGGTAGTAAGCAACCCAGAGGCCCAAGACCGGAGCTGCTTCCTCTTCATCTTCGTTAGGAAAGTAACGTGCACCCGCTTATGCGCAGAGCTGTACGATCTCTGAGCGGTTTACGTCGCGCCGTCTCCTACGGAATTCTGTGCAGCGCCGCATTAACTAAGGATTGAGCGGAACCAGCGGTGAGGCCTGCTTTCTACGTAGCGTTGAATTGGACATTGTTGCTCTGAAACTAGCTTAAATATGAATAGTATTCTCATGGTCATGCGTGAATGGACGAATGAACAGAAACATCCTAACCTTAATCACTATGATATCCTAAGACCTGAAAAGAAAGAGCACTAGAAAGACAAAAACGTGTCACCAATGTGCGGTGTTCTTTTATGCGAAGCATACTAGCCGCACAACCACGCTCCTCCTTGCTGTGCCCCGCGCGGCCGCGTAGCTACCATATGACGTCATAACAGCTGCAAAAGCGGAGGCTCAACTCGTGCGCTCGCTTGCGGCCGCGTAGCTACATAGCCGGGTCTCAGCTCGTGCGCTCACCTGGATGAGTTGTTTCTTCGTCTAGCCGA
The DNA here is from genome assembly GCF_038994185.2 of Dermacentor albipictus. Classification (NCBI taxonomy): domain Eukaryota; kingdom Metazoa; phylum Arthropoda; class Arachnida; order Ixodida; family Ixodidae; genus Dermacentor; species Dermacentor albipictus. The sequence continues at coordinate 14,184 of NW_027225610.1, forward strand.
ACCAAATATAGCCAAGCAACAGCAGTTCACCAGGCTAAACAGTGGTTCAACAACTAAAATAAAGGCTAGTATGCTTCGCATCCTGGGCTTAATCTTAGCTAAGCCGCAGCCATTTTTGTTGTTGTTGTTGTTGTTGTTGTTGTTGTTGTTGCTGCTGTTGTTGTTGTTGTCTTTTTCTTTAAAAGCATCTTGCGCCAGTAGCTTGGCGTTAGTTGGCTGAAGATGGTAAACTGGCATCGTGACAGCAGCGCCTCATACTGGTTCACGTATGATTATCCCAGCGCCAGCATTGAAAGCACTGCATTCAATTTATTAGGAAGGGTTGCTGTGGACAAGGAACCGTGCATTGGGAGAAGAAAATACGACATCGAAGGAGTGGCACATATAGAAATGGCGAAGTTGAGTGCGGAAACTTGCTCGTCCTGCAATTATGCGTGCGAAGATTTATACGACACCTAAGGAGTGGCACAAATAGAAATGGCGAAGTTGAGTTGCGGAAACGTGCTGGTACTGCAATTATGCACGCGAAGATTTATGCAGTCCGTCACGCATAAGAATAAGTAGAGCGATAAATTAGGCTAGTTTGGCACGACATCGTAATAACGTCGCTCAACAGAACGAAAAGGGCACGCCGCAACGAGGCAGCACACGCAAACTAGGAGCTCCGTCGTTTCTGCGCGTACTCTTCTTTTTTTTTACTTTCTTTCTTTCTTTCTTTCTTCCTTTCTTTCTGTCTTTCTTCCTTTCTTTCTTTCTTTCCTTCTTTCTTTCTTTATTTATTTCTTTCCTTCCTTCTTTCTTTCTTTCTTTCTTTTTTTCCTTCTTTCTTTCTTTCTTTCTTTCTTTCCTTCTTTCTTCCTTTCCTTCTTTCTTTCTTTCTTTCTTTCTTCCTTTCGTTCTTCCTTTCTTTCCTTCTTTCTTCCTTCCTTCCTTCCTTCCTTTCTTTCTTTCTTTCTTTCTTTACTGCGTTGCCCTGGTATAACAGCGCGCATGAAAATACAGCCGGCTGGAGACCGCCGTCACCACCTAGATTACCACTCATCCCAACCGAATTCGACAAACTGGAATCACAGAAATATTCCTTATATCCTATAGGTGAACCTTACGGACCGATAAGTCCCAAGTACTGTAAGGGCTTCAGGACTAATTAGACTTTGTAATATATCCAACAGGGGAGCGACCACTGGCAGCGCCAGAAAGCCGCTTGCACGCCTCGAACGCGGCGTTCAGGGTGGTTATTTTTCTATGTTGGACGCCCTTGCTGCAGTCCATTCCCTGCGCCGGTGCTCTGCCGACATTGAGGGAAGTGGCTGGGAGAAGCTCTAAATGGTCTCGTGCATCGAAAACGCCTTTTTTACTCACGTTGACAAATAGTTCAAGCCACAGGCAAGGATTACTGCTTACAAGGCGTTGTTTCACTTTCGGTAAATGGATTTTTTCCTTACCAGTGCCTTTTCTCCTCTTGGGGCAACAAATAAGTTTATTATTAGGGACGCACCGCATGAGTTCAAACAGTCTCGTTATAGGCGAAATTGGGTGTAGCGAATTACCGGATATGTAGAATGATTCAGCTCTAATACTTAAGCGGGCTGTCTGTTACGATATATGTGTACGTGGCAATAAACCTATTATTATTATTATTAATATGTTGTTGTTGTTGTTGATGTTGTTGTTGTTGTTGTGAGGAGCAGTCGAGCAAGCAATGTCGCTTAAGCCAAACGGTTTGACAAAAGGACTTGTCTACGTCTGAGAACCAACAGATTTGTGACTCTTTTCAGCGCAGAAGCCGCCTGTCCCTTACATCCGGATTTGACCAGGGTCCAAGAATTTTCTCTTCGGAAAATGTTCTAGAGACCAGTCGACTTAGTGCGGTCTATAAGGTAATGCGCTCGGCTTCGTAACCTGCTCAATAATTTTCCGACCGCCTAGAAGGGACCACCAAAATCTCTTTAGTTGTTGTGCTATGGAACACAACTTTTGGCGTAAAAAACACTTCCCACCTTGGACTGGTCGGTTCTGCAGTGCAAACGTCACACAAAGCTTCCCTAGGAGAATAAGGCAGATCCAATATTCGAATAAATCCCGCTTATTCCGTTTATAGGCAAATATTCTAGAAATAATTTTCAGTGAGGTTGTGTTACGCGACCTCACTGGGCTAACGGCTCTCAGAACCAAGCAGTGAAAGATCTCATTGATGAGTCATCACGCTAGTCAAAAGTATTTGAGAACAGCAACTTAGGCCATGCTTGCGCTTCGCGCATTAAGTCATGAGCGGATATGCGAAGGTGACACGAAGCGGCTTGAATAAAAAAAAATGTGCACCTAAAGTTCAGAGGTCAATTCCCAGAGCTTGAATGACCGAGTATCGCGTTCGCATAAAAGCGAGCGCAGGTGAAAGTACGACGGAATGAAAGCTTAACGTGTTAAAAGAACAGAAGATGTAGTGCTCGTTTACACTTTTTGAAAGCAGCGAGCAGCTGGTGCAAACCAAGAGAGGGCGAATTTATTCCCCGGAGAGCAGAGTCCACAAAACTGTGAAAAATTAGGTGCGCAGATCATGAACGGCCAAACAATGCCACGGAGAACAAGAAGCATCTTCAAAGTGGGCACTTTTATAGTGTTCTGTAAACAAAACTGCAGGGTGTGAAAATTTACGGGATGGGTAGCGAGTGGCGTATACGAGGTTATGTTTTTCTGCGTAGGCGCAATACTTAGTGCTGCATTTAGGAGAATGCTCATGTATCCAGGAGTGAATAAACTTCGGAAGTCTGCCCGAAACCCACGCTAGCGATATCGGTGGGAAGCAGTTGCTTAGCCTTTCAAAGGTTTCTTTCCGATAGCCGTGAACTCTAACGTTGACGCTGCGGGGTCTAACCGAGGCTGGACTGTAAAGGTGACCCGGTAATGGACGAGACTTCAGGCGTTTTTCTCCCCTTTTTCTTTGGTTGCACCTGCCCACAATTTCAGCCTATTGTCGCTCAGTGATGAATCTTACATCTTCCCGACATGAGCATCCTCTTGCAAAGTGTTGTCTAGAAAAAAAAGGAGGTAACGTTAGGACTGGTAGTACTTGTTAAAGCACTCAGAGAAGTGTCTTATTGAAACTTCTCGTTTTTGACCGGATAGCTGAGCTACCACGGTATATTAACTAAGCATCAACTTGACGCGTTAAGGGGAAGCTTTAGCTCTGGGGCTCCTGTCTAAATGTATGGAAAAGGGTAAATCGTTTTTTTCTGCAGCCACTGCACCGAAATTTGATGAAGTTTGTTGCATCTAAAGAAAGACTGTCTAATGACTATTGATTGGGAATTTTCGATTTAGGTCATAAATATTTTTTATAAATACTAGCAAAAATCGCGCACTTTAAGGAAATGAAACCATCAAGCTTACAACTCTGTAACTCAGCAATGAAAAACTGTATCCCAATTTGATCAACTGCATCAAATAGCACATCTAACGTGGACAAAATTGATGTATTATACAGGGGCCTCAAATTAACCAGTAATATACGGGCGAAGTGTTTACGAAACCCTTGCAAACAATGTAACAGATTAGCGTAAGATATAAATTGATACATAAACTTTGTACACTCTGGGTGCTCTAACGCATACCGTTTACAGAACTTCAGTATCTGTTCTTGGTGCAGAGCTAGAACTTTGTTAAATTCGTATTTCTATTTTTTGTTTTGTTCTTAAACTTACAAATTATTGAAAATTCCTTTAAAAATTTCACTTTGTATGCCGAAATCCCGCTTTCAAAAGTAACTAGAATTTACCTTCCTTTCTTAAATGCAACAAGTGCCGCTAAAATAGGCTCAGTGGTTTTCTCAGAAAAGAGTTTTGGCCTTCTAGGTCTACTTGAATAGATGGCATCGGAGATCAGCCCGAGCTAGAGCTTTCGCTTAAGCAACTTCAGCCTCTCAAGTTCCCGAACACAATCATCGCATAAAATGAACCACAGTCTGGCTTATCACATGCACACTAAAGAAAAAGACGGGATGCCCGAGCAAGTGACAATGCTGCCCTACCAGCAGGCCGCGACAAGCCGTAGCAGGACGGTGAAAGTTTCGCGCTTCGTATTTAGTGAAGGGTGGACGCTACGGTATCACTTCAGTTACAACATATCTCGTCACGTTTCTCTAGACGTTCAACTCTAAAAAAAAATTAACCCAGAATCTAAACAGCACACGATAATGTTGGGGCTCTTGTATTCAGAACGCGGTGTAAGACACTTCAGCATCACCAGTTTCAAGCAGTTGCTTAAGCAAGAGGACGGCTACGAACCGCAATGAACAATATTCATCACGCTCAATAACGCGAACTCCGCGCTGCTGTCAATGATAGCAAGAATTCGAGAGGAGTCTGAAGGAACGTGGGTGCGTGCGTGCGTGCGTGCGTGCGTGCGTGCGTGCGTGCGTGCGTGCGTGCGTGCGTGCGTGCGTGCGTGCGTGCGCCTATGCATGTTTGCGTGCTTCGTTTAGTTTCAGGTGTTTTGGACGCTCATTCGATTTCTGTTACTGTTCAACGCCCTCAGACTCTAAAATATGTCATATTTCGTTGCGTGTACTGCTTTAAGGCCCAACAGTGAATATTGATCATTCATCTAAATGTGAACGGCACGATAAAGTAACAAAAATGCGTTTCTCTATTTATTTACCCCCAAGACCAATAGCATTAGAGACGGGAGTGGAAAAAAAAAATACGATCATAAAGAGCACAACAAGATACAGGGAGTTACGATAACAATTTCAAACAGGCCTGAACTTAAACAACGGCGGTTAGTGCCTCGCGAAAACATTGGTTATCAATGATTGATGCAATGTCGGCAGGAAGGTGGTTCCGCTCGATTGCTTTGCGCGGAAGAAAAGACTCAGAAAATGTTTTCGTTTTACAAGATGGAATACCTAACTTATGGCGATAAAAAAAAGTTTTCGGTGCGTAGCTAGAGGCGGAAGGGAAAGACTGGCTTTCGTGGTTGTTAAGCTAGCAGTGCGATTGCCGTTAAAGAGAATGAAACTACTGGAGTTATTCTGAACAAGTTTCAGGGCAGTGAATAATTTTAAATGCATAGGATTGCAGACAGAAGCAGCGTATTTAGGCTTTGGTCGTATTAAGGTTTTGTAAAGTGTTAGTTTAACTGAAGTAGAAACAGTGGAAAAGTTGCCACGTAAGCATCCTAGCATACGGCTAGCATTGTTAGTCATGTTTCTTGCGTGCACTGCCCAATTTAGATTACATGATATATGAACGATCAACTATTTATAAGATGTGACGGATTCTAGTGGAACGCTGTTAGAAAGATAAATAGGAGGACTGCTAGTGTTTCGGGCGACACGCATAATCTTACATCTTCTTACGTTCAGTTCCATTCGCCATATTTTACATAATTTAGATAGAGCAACTATGTCAGATTGGAGGGTGTTAGCATCCCTATCGGTATTAATTTCACAAAAGATTACACAGTCGTCGACGAAAAGAAGTGTCAGAGGAAACAACGGAAGCCAGATCATTAATGTAAATTAAGAATAGAAGGGGTCCAAGGACGGACCCTTGTGGAACTACGGAATGTAGGTTAGTGAAGGATGAATTATGGCCATTAGCACCAACAAATTGTAATCGGTTAATAAAGAGGAATTCAATCCACTTAAATCATTAGGGTCAAGGTTAAGAAAACTTAGCTTTGCATTAGCAGCTGATGACAGACTTTGTCGAATGCCCTGGAGAAGTCCAGGAATACGCAGTCTGCGCTTGATGGTCCTTCAAGAATATGGTGTAATTAATGAGTGGATGACAATAGCTGAGTTTCACATGAGCATGTTTTACGAAAGCCATGTTGTTCAGATGTGAAAAATGCATTATATTCAAGAAAATTAACTGATGGTTTAAATACTGCATGCTCAAGTAGTTTGACGCATGTGCTAGTGAGTGAAATGGGGCGATAATCAAAGGGTGAAGCTTTACTGCCGGACATATGGAGCGGGACCACCTTCCCAACTTTCCAGTCTGTAGGAAGACTAAATGCGTCCAGAGATTGCCGGAAAATTTTCTTTAGTGTAATATAACTATAGACTGACGTTCTTTTCAAAAATTTAGCACATATAGAATCTTAGCCAGGAGATGCATTGTTACGTAATGAATCAATCAGTTTAGCAACACCTGATACATCAACAAAGACAGTATACATAAAAGAAATATCCAATGTGGTACAAATCTGGTAGCTGTACATTTGAAACAGGGCAAGAGTTTTTAACAAACGCGTCGTTTGATGTTGCGGCACATAAGTTGTGAGGAATTTTATCCCCATTATGGCTCTCAAGCGCAATGAATGAGTCACCTGCTAGATTTATGAGTCGCCAACATTTTTTTAACGTTGTTTTTCAGCAGAGATGGAATAGCTGTTGACATTAAGATAGTCTACCTCGACTAGCAATGCAGCTACCTAGCAACAAAGCTACCTACTTAGCAATGCAGACTACCTTGATTAGCAGACTAACTTGACTGGCAATGCAGCTAAACCTGCTTATCGTTGCTTCGACACGTGCGCGTTTATATGGCACCAGCAAAAGCAAGCACACAATATTCGTCGAGCTGTTCCTTCAAGTTGAAGAGCAATAGACAGTAGCCCCCCCCCCCCCCCCCCAAAAAAAAACAGAATAAGTGACGCAATATCTGGACAAAGCTGCACTATAGCATCACGCCGTTATTTGAGATGCTTGGTGGCGCACGGCTCACTAGACGCTCGAGAGAAACTGGGTAACCCAGAAAACAGTAAGAAGAAAACTGAACATTCAATAATGACTGCTCTGCAAATCCAACGGGGCCGCTTCAGTTTTTCTTATACCCATACAATTGCGGCTCAGCAAACAACGTCTTCCGGTTCAAAGGCAGTCTGCCGACGCGTCGAACTTATGAAGGACTACGTTATGCAGGTGGAAATCCCCCGACCGCTTCTGAAGGACGCCAACGTTGCTGCGGGATCATCCGTCTTTTTTTTGTTGTTGTTGTTTTTTTGTGATGACATTTCAGTCTTTGATCTTGTAATATCTACTATGATTGCCTGGCGTCGCCGACTGCATACGTCCCAATCTCTTCCGCTGCCAACATTGCTGTTGTTTATTTGTTTGTTTGTTTGCTTTTTTCAAACGTGCACGTCTTATTCAAGCTTAACTTTTTGCAACCTTTATTGTATTTCTGGCGCACACGATAAATTTGCACTGGCGCATCTTGTCGATGCCGCTCCGACAGGGCACAGATGTCGGCACTCAATTTAGCAATGCGATTATGGTTTGGGCGCGAATAGATTTAGTCTTCTTATGCTTGCGTCACGTTCCTTCGAGTAACGACGAATATACGACGGTTTCCTTGAATCGAAAAAACAGTGACGACGCGCTCACGCGTGTTCGTAAGCGTGTGTTGCGCGTGAGTGCGTGCGCGTATGTGGGACTGAGTACAGTAGCAACAACCTGCTATATTTCTTTTTATTAAATTTCCTTTCTTTCTCTTGCCGGGGTGGGGGGCGGGGGGGTGCTCCTATATCTAAAGTAAATCGATAGGGAGCTGAACGAGGAAGTTCCATGGAATTACAATTTCCGCGCCAAGGTGACTATTTGACTCCCCTGGGACTGCCAGGCCCCGTTTTTTTTTTTATTTCCCTTAGGAAGTGTGTGTCGGCCAATCTCGTTGCAATGGTACTCGTTTGCTGGACGCATTCCTTCAGCGTACCACGACGAAGATCGCTTATGACTTCTCTCTGTCCGCAACGCACCACAAGGACACACACTCAGCCTTTGTAGTTCAGTATACAAGCGCACGTTGTCAGTTTTCCATTAAGCTTATCAGCTGGTCCCAGGAGGCCGAGCTTTTTCACTTCGGCGCACTGTCGGGCGAAAATGAAAACCCGGAAATTGCGGTGGCTTAGCATCTGTGGAGCCCTGCCAGGCGTTTCTTCTGTAGAGTGCGTTCGTAGCTGCGGTGAAACTCTGCCTATCTGAATGCTGATACGCTGGGAACACTGGTCTCACTCTATATTGGTAAATATAGTTGGACGAAGTGGGGTTTTGGTTGCTGAAGCTCTAATGTTTACTTTTGTGATTGATCGCATGATACGCGGTGTAGTTTCTAGCTTTACAGAGAAGGTGGAATAAAAGAGAATGCGTTTTTGTTGGTGTTTCCGTACGCATACCAGTAAATAACCGGCCTTTACCAGAGTTTCCATAGTAATTGTGTAGCTGCGATCAGGTTCATATGAATGGCTCCACGTCAGAAAGGCAGTTTGTTGCTCTGCATGACAGCGCCGCGGAGAAGCGTTGTGCATTCGAAAAGAAAATGAAGCAAATCAGAGCTTTCTTTCTTTTGCACCTTTTCTCATTTTGCATTAGAAGGTTTTCAGGGCAAGTACACCGAGCCGATCTCACCGACTGCGTAGTCAAAGGCGGTGACTTGGTGGCGGCTGATCCTGGCACCAGTTCACGGTGTTTGTCCTCGCAAAGGTTTTTGTAGTCTGCAACGTGGGCCAATCCTGGGAGCAGTGGCACGTCGGAATACAGGCACCCCTCAATAAAGGCAACCAACAAGGTTATAAGTGTCTCCAGTAGCATTTATCAGCAGGTCTACTCAGAAGCTATCACTTGTCTTCACCTGTCAACCTCCGATAGACTCTGGGAATTTTTATAAAGCGTTTAAGCGCCTATTTGGTGCACTCCGCGAGCGGATACTCTCCATGAGTTTTGTCCACTCCACGGGCTTTACCTTTAGTTGAGTGTAGTGCCACACATGTAGTGTAGAGCGCACCATACTGCATAGACTGCCCTTCTCTACAACTCGGACTTCAATGACGCGAAGCATATCTTCTCTGTCGGTAGTGATCGGTAGTTACCTCCGCGAAAGCGTATTCACCCCTAATTCGAATGGCTCACTGACATGCATGTGGTGTCTACGTGTACGAGGAGAGCATTGAACACCTGTTGGGCAGCTGTCTTCAGTTTGAGATGTAACGGTGGCCCACCGTGGTGGCTTGGCGACTATGGAGTTGTGCTGCTAAGCACGATGTCGTGGGTCCACATTCCAGCCTCTGCGGCAGCATCTCCATCGCGGCAACATTTAATAATGGCTATGTACCATTCAGTGGGAGCACGATAAGCCCCAGATGGTCAGAATTATTCTGGAGACCCCGCACTACGGTGTGCCTCTTGCTCAGATCTTGGTGTTTTGGGCGTAGATGTCGAGAATGGAATTTTTTAAATAATGTATCGTGGAGGCACTCAATGTGAAATGCATTGAGGTGACTGGATGGTCGTCCACTGAGAGTACAGACACTGCTAGAACACCGTCCCCACCGATCATCCATCTAGAAGGCAATGAAAGCACTTTTGTTCTTTTTCAAAAAAGAAAAGGAAGACTGGCGTGGGCGATCGCCTTGGACTGCGTTGTGCTGACCGCTCACGTGCTCACGTTCACCGTATTTCCCTATCACTTCATTATATTCTCAATTTCCCTCTCCCCAGTGCAGGGTAGCCAACCAGATACTATTCTGGTTATTATTCCTGCCTTCTCCCTTTCTTTTGTGTTTCCCTCCCCGCGAGTTTCATAAGCACTTGCCTCGCTTGCAACCGCACGTTCTCCGTATGCAAGAGTAAGACACTTCAAGAAAATCTGGAAGGCATCTAGTGCGCGGCGTTGCAGGGTTCTTTTCGTAGGCTGACGGCGCATGCTAATCATATTCGATGCTATACGAAGACGTGGCACGTAACCGGTGACTGAACGTAATCTCACTGCTCACCGCGAGATTGCGCGCTCCAGACATGCAGCACCGCCGTAGAATATAGCCCTAAACTCAGTCCGGACTTATGCGCGCTCGTTTCACGGGCCTCCGAACAGCTAACGATCCTCCGATAAGTTCGGTGGCGACCTGCATACACGCTTAAATACGAGGGGGGCTGTACACACAACCGCGTCGGCCTCACCTCATGGCAGTCACGCCGTACCTCTGCGAATTCAATCCAACCGACGAAGAGCAAAACGGACCTGCCGTCAACATTGTCAGTTCTAGTTCAGTTCGCAGACTTCGTTGAGCTGCTGCAGCGCAGAATTGCGGACGCCGTCGCTGACGCGTAACGTGAAGGCGAGTCAGCGGGAAACTTCGCGCGTCGTCGAACATTTGAGTGCGCGCCGCAATGCGCTGTAGCTTCGGCGACCACACGAATCCTGTGAGACGAGTCGCATCTCTCGCGCATGCACGATGTGTTACGCGCCGGTTCTCCGGTTCCGGTACGGCGAAAAAGATATCGTTTATGCGGAGCACATACCAAAATTTATGCCAAGAAACACGTGGAGCAAGCGGATTCTATACCGATTGCGCCAGCCGACCATATAGCAAGTTCTCAGAAGTTTTATTTTCCAACGTATAAGCAACGCTTGACTTGGAAGCCTTATTACTGCCAGGTTTAATATTGAGAGCGAACAGTGCGATTATCAAAACGCTGGGTTCTTATTGCCTGCATCTATTATTCAGCTTCTTCAAAGTTTAGTAGATTGATTGCGGCGAGAATTCGCGTTTGCGTTAAAGTAATAATGCTTCTCAAAGTAAACGTTATCGTTAGTTTATAACCAGCGATGATTTCGCAACTAATGAGGCTCGATCGGTGAATTGCGCTACCGAAGTAGCCGCAAGGTATTAAACTGAGTCTTCTTGTACATGTATTTGTTTTTGTTTTATTATTATATTTAGCAGTGCTGGAACACCGCCTATCTACTGCCCAGACAAAAGCTGGCTTATAATATTTTTAGATATAATGCTGGAGGCTTTCTGACACGTAAGATATCCTCCATGAATAAATTCGGCTGGATAGAAAGGAGAGGCAGGCAGGCAAATTATACCTGCATCCAGTTTGCTACACTACACAGGAGAAAAAAAATAAATTATAGGGTTTTAGCTGCCAAAACCTCGATCTGATTATGAGGCACGCCATAGCTGGGGACTCCGGAAATTTGGACCACCTGGGGTTCTTTAACGTGCACCTAAATCAAAGTACATCAGTGTTTTCGCATTTCGCCCCCATAGAAATGCGCCCGCCGTGGCCAGAATTTGATCTCGCGACCTCGTGTTTAACAGCCCAAGCACCGTAGCTGCGAAGCGACCACGGCGGATGACTACACAGGGGAAACCGAATTAAAAGGCGAAAGGAAAGCAAAAGACAAGAACAAAACAAAGAACATGTATTCTGTGGTGTTTTATTCTGCTGTATGGAATAGTGTGTTCTTGTTAATTTTTACCTTCTTTTTTCCACACGCACTACATCATTGGCCTTGTGTTCTAGCCTGCCAACCCGGATTTGGAACTTGCGGCTTTTGTGTCGCGGGAACTGCTTCTTTAGTACTGGTTTTACTGCCGTAGCAATTATGCGGACATTCTAGGCGATTATTCGCAGTCGTCATCGCCGTCGCAATGACGTTCTGTGTAAAGTCTAATCACCCTATTCAGAAATGCAACTTACGTCGAAGCCCATGCTTGACTTGATTTAGATGAAGCCTGGCGTTAACGTGGCCAAAGACGCTCACTGCGTTTCCTTCGGCGCGTTCACGATAGGCGTCACATAGGTCAAATCAAGCATAGGCTTCAACTTAAGTTGCATTTCTGAATACGGGGGTAAGTGTTTGATGACGTCATGCCCCGTATTCAAGGTGCAAGGGTAAGGACGCCGGAGCAAGCGAAGAAGGGCAGTCGTTTGATACGCGCGACCTTGCCACAAGCCCAAATTTAAAGGTCACCTAAAGCGCACGAGAGCGTCTGCGGGAGGAAGTGGGGGGGGGGGGGGGGGAGGGGAATCCTTCTCTATCCCGGCCGTGGCTGTGCATGCAGCGGCTTAGCGCATGCGCGGGCTCCACGCCCTATGCTGGGTCTTATCTGCGGCTAGCGCCAAGACAGGTAGGCCTAGATGGCTAGTGGTTTCATAGGTGCTGTGCTCCCGGCACTCTTCGTATGTCCAGCGTTGTGGCAACGAGTGTTCGCGGCCACCGACCGAAATCTATTTACGTTTGCGTGCTCGCGCGTGGCACGACGCTCGTTAGTTTACTTAGTAAGCGAACGTTTGCGCCAGTTTATGCGGTCGATAAAACTGCGTACGCTACTTCGCGTAGTTTTCTAATGCTTCCCCTTTCGGGCGATCATGCGACTTTTCGCCACCCTTACGTCAAAGATCTGTTAGCAGCACAACTGCCCAGATAATGAATCATTAAACCACCTTTTGTTCCTTATATTCAGGAGTTTGAAATAAGATCAGCTGCTAGTAGTGAAAAATGGCCCAACGGCTGCTCATCAAAGAATAACTATCGTAGTTTTCATGAGCTCTTTTGTAGCAATTGCAGGACAACCGTGTGCAGCTGCTGTTGCTTAAGGAGCCCTACACTAGCGTCGCTATTTATCGCTACCTTCAGCACTGCATCCGTTGTCAATGGTTGTATTTTTCATGTACACCAAGAGCCCAGAGGGCATTACATAAGGTTGAGGGAAGTGATTACAATGAATGCGGCGAAAATATCCAAACTACACAACCAAACAAGAAAATATGATTTATACCAACAACACTCAGTAAATACGAATTAGTGCAAGGACAATGACTTATTAGAGATTATATACATTGTGGGAAAAAAATTATAGTAATCACGAGGTTCCTAGAATAGTTCAAACACTTATCACAATGAGCGTTATTACATGTATGTGATACAACCGTCCTAAATAAAAGAAGTGCAAAACATTTTTGATATACGTTACTAAACCTGAAAGTAAAACTACCGATTAAATCAGAACATTATTTCAGAACATCATCAACAGAACCTCATTTCTTTTCTTTTTTCCTTTCTTTTTTCTTTCTTCCCTTCCCCTTTTTTCAGAGAGGGGAGGGGAAGGTATTACCGATAACCATTAGCTCAGGTTTTTACGAGCAACTTTAAACTATTTACAAATGAGTCACATGAACTATGTATGCGATGTCAGCTGGAAGTAAATTTCATTGATGAATAGCGAGGAGGAGAGCAGAGTGGAAAAACAGATTGTGTGAGAGAAGATAGGTTGGGTATAAGTTGGTGATCAAGTCGCTAAGACACATGGCGAGCTGGCCTGATGTTTAGAGTAACGTGGAACGACTGATTGTGGCAATTTTTGTGAAAGAACAGTGGAGCTAGATTAACTGAAGATTTTATTTCCGTAACACTTGATGTACGTGAGTAGTTCCTTGTGACAAATCGAGCAGCCTTCATTTGTAGAGACTCCAGTTTGTGTTTGAGGTAGGCCTGACGTGGATTCCAAATACGATTCTAGAGCGTACTAAGGTTTGGTCACTGAGTCAGCTGAGTGCGAACTGCGCATTTGAAGCCAAGTAATCTGGATGCTATACTAACATTCGCGTCTATATGAATGTTCTATGATAGATTTAATGACAAATGAACACTCAGATTTTTTTTATTCTGGATACAGTAGCTATGGGCACGTGGTTTAATATGTAATCACATAACACGAATTTGGCTGTAGTCCCGAATCTTACAGCTTTTGTTTTATTAGTGTTAATTTCCATTTGCCAGTTGCTGCACCATTTCCTGGGATTGTCTAGGTCAAACTGAAGGTAGCAGATATCCTCAGGGTTAGTAAACTGTCTGTAGATGCAATCGTAAGCAAAAAGTCTGCCTATGGAACGCATATCATTACTAATACTAATATATAGACTAAAAACGAAATAGACCCGAGCTCAGAACCCTGCGGTACTTCAGATGGTCCTTAACGGAGAATGATCCTTAACGAAAACTTATTGTTACCAGTTAGTTAAAAATTTGGTAATTCACCTAATTATTCTCGCATGTATGTTAAGATCTGTCAGTTTATGAATAAGCCGCAAGTGGGGTACCTTGTCAAAGGCCTTCGAGAAGTCTACAAATATTGCATTGATTTGATGCAATAAATGAATTATGTGATGTAAATGATCATATAATTCAAACACTTGCGTTTCGCAAGATTGATCATGTAAAAATCAGTGCTTATTGATAATGAAAAAGTTATGTTCTGTAAGAAACTTCATTTCAGCAGTTGAAATGATGTATTCGAGAAATTTGCAACACGTGCTGTTTAAAGAGATTGATCTGTAATGTGATGGGTTAGACGAGTGAGCAGATTTAAATATGGGAATTATGGCAGCTTCTTTTCAACCGTTTGGTACGCATTCCATGTCGACAGATTGCTAGAAAATTTGGCTAAAATGTGACTTATTGCATGTTTGGATATTTAGGAAGTTCAGGGCAGATGAGGAGCTTGGAATATGATTTCCTATATTGGCCCAGTACACCCATGGAACTACAAGCCCACGGTTTGAAACACCTAGCACCTTTCGCAAAATCGCAGACTTCAAAATGTTTCACAGCGAGGCCGTGAAGGGAATCCCACAACTTGTTTCGTATGGTGTTTAAGGCCATCATGCGTCGGCGTGCTTAACACGAAATGCTAATGCTAGATGAAACATGAAGCCACCGATGCACTGCAACATGTGCTTTCTGGGGGGGGGGGGGGGGGTGGCACCTCACTGGAGACAGAAAATGGCCGGAGAAGTTTCGAACACCGTAACTGGTCAACAACAGGGAGTGGAAGAAGTCTCAACAGCAGCAGCAGGAACAGCAACCAAGAACAGAAGAGAGACCCAGTCGTTCAAGGGAGAGGGCGAGTGAGACCAACAAGCCGGAGCCGGCAGGAGCCGCTTCCGCTCCTACCCGAGATTTCCCGCCTGCTGAGGCGGCAGCAGACCCCGGTCCAAATCGAGGTCCCAGTCCAGGCCCAGGTCCGTATCGAGGCCACCGCCCGTGTCGTCGCAAGGTCCCAGCACCAGTAACCAGGAGAACAGCATCAACAAGGTGAGCTCGGCAGCCACTGTCTCCGGCAACTCAGCAGCTGGTCGGGCCATTGAGACCTTAGAGAAGGAACTGACGCAGATAAGGAACTTGCGATAACAAGTGACGCGTGGTAATGAAAAGCAGAGGGACGATACACATAAGCTCGAAGAAGGGAACGTTATGCTTCAGGCAAGCTAATCGCACAGCTAGCAGGGCACCAACACCCATTAGAGCGCCGACGCCACAAAACATGGCAACGGCCGCACCACTGAAGTGTTAAGCAGAAGGAGAGTCTAAATCAATCGGAGACGTCTTCCTCGAACTCCATAAGAAAATGCAGCAGCAATTTGGCAGAATTTAGTCTCAACAAGTACAGAGGCCTGAGCAGCCGCAATTGAAGCCAAGGCCAAGGAAATGGACTCGCACTCAACAGCCATCGAAAATTTGATTACGGAATTAAGACCAGCAGCGGCAGGCCAAAGTGAGTTAAAGCCATACAATAGATCGACTTCTAAAGAAGCAACTAAGGCAGGGGAGGTCAATCAGTCAAAAATGCCCACGAGTAGAAATAATATAATTTGGCAATGGAACTGTTGCGCGTATCGCCCGGAACGAGAAATCCCGCCAGAGTTCACCAAAACGCTAGACGGAAAGAAGACGCCAGACGTCATTGCGCTTCAGGAAACATGGGGCCTGTCGAAATTGCCGGGATACAAGTCCTATGGCAACGCTGGCGAAAAGTCACGCGTCATTACATTAGCGAAAAAAGTGAATCTAGCATCGCTCGAACCCGACACTGGGGTGTCGGGCAATGACCCCGGGCTAACTCAGCTAATTCCCACCAAAAATAATGGAGGCAGTACCTTCGCCTCGAACATTTACAGCAGCCCAAGGCACAAAGTGAGCGCAGGACTGCTCTTTCGGAAAGTGCTAGAAATAGCAGAGAGGCAGAATCTGGTAGTGGTGGGTGCCTTCAATGCTGTGCGCGCGGCATGGGGCTACGACCTCGAGACCGCCCAAGAGCGCAACCTATGGCTCGGCGCCCAGCAGGTGGGCCTTACAATGGTCACTCACATACTATTTGCTTCGAGAACGGGAAGCAGCGTACGTGCAGACACCATGCCAGAACCCCATATTCATTATGAACATGAAGGACCCAAAATGAAGGAACACACGGGAGGACTTGGGCAGTGATCAGTTCATTATAGCCACAAGAATACACGCTGGTCCTCCCCCCCAAAAGAGGGAAGAATATTATGCATGACTCAATGGGATGCTTTCTGCAAAATTCAGGAGCAACATGCAGATAAGACAATTACGGACAAAGACGCATGGACTCGGTCACTCAAACATAGCGTAAGGACGGCCACCAAAATTATCCCGGAGGAAGCAGATTTAGAGGAAGCGGATAGCTAATTACTTCCCATGTTGGAAGCCAGAGGGGGCTTACAAAAACGATAGAAACGGCAACGATTTAACAAAACACCACGCGGATGCATAGCAAATTAGACAAGATACAGAGAACCAGGCACACAGAATCACTAAGCAGACATGGGAAAACACATGCTGTAAGATGGAAGGCTAATTGGAATTAGCCGAAACGGGGCGCATGTTGAGCTTTCTCTTAGACCCGAGAAAGAGCAAGACCACGCGTAGGCACAGCTGGAATGGCATTACGCAAAATTATGCAGAACACGACCAGGACCTAGTTAAGTAATTAAATAAGGACACATTGGCGACCCGACCAAGGAAACTCAGAAGCCATACACAGGGAAAAAGAAACGTAGCCCTAGACATCCCCATGACGGAAGCTGAGGTCAGGGAGGAAATCATTATCCTGCGCCCGGGGTCGGCACCAGGCCCCGATGGAGTGACCAATGCGATGTGAAGAGAGAGAGAGAAAAAAAAAGGATAAATGAAAGGTAGGGAGGTTAACCAGGACTGAGCCCGGTTGGCTACCCTACACTGGGGAAAGGGAAAGGGGGACGGAAAGATTAAAAGAAGAGAAAGTCCACTGGAGATATCAGTCGGTCACTCAGTCCGGATTACAGACGCTGACTCAATCCGGTCGCTTTCAAATATCGCAGCAGCGCTTTTGTGGCCTTTTGTAGCTGCGATATGCGAGGCCATGGTCCCAAGATCTTGTTCAAGGTGAACGGCCTTCCATATAGTCGATTGAGAGCTGTGCAGAGGTCTTGCCTTTCATTTTCAAAAGATGGGCAGTAGCACAGTGTGTGTTGAAACCTAGACGATGCATCAATCTCGGCACTCACGATATACATGAATGAGCGCTGGGAGAACGGCAAACTTCCAAACCAGTGCAAGTGTGCACGAATTGTCCCGATTCTCAAGCCTGGAAATAAACTTTCGCTCGAAAATTTCAGACTGACCTCGCTTACCTTGTGTACAGGCAAATTAATGGAGCACGTCGTCCTAACAACACTTGTTAATTATATGGACCACACGGGCTCGTTTCCATTCACCATGATTTGATTCAGACCCGAGCTCTCCACCCGGGACATCAAACTACAGATCAAGCATGAGATCCTAGAGCCGCATGACACGAAAGCCATCTTGTGCCTTGACCTGACCAACGCTTTTGACAACATCTCAAGAAGGTAATCCTAGACAACGTCTAAATGCCAGAGGACAAGAGGTGGGCAAGAGGACCTACGACTACATTATGGACTTTCTCTGAGATGGCAATGTGCAAATTACGCTAGGAGCAATTAGGTGAGAGGACATAGAGCTGCGAAGCAAGAACGCACCGAAGGGCTCAGTCCTCTTGAATTTCCATCTCCCGCCTTCCCCGTGTTTCTCACGCCTATTTTCGGACTCTTTTGTGCGCTTTCATTTGTCTACAGAACTGCGTGGGTGTCTCTTTTACCGCCGCATTTTCAATCCTTGGCTGGAAACTATGCATCCAACTCCAACCGGTTGAGCTCAACTTCGCTCCTCGGCCGAAGAAGATGTCAAAAATTAAAATAAAATTATGGGGTTTCACGTGCCCAAACCATGATCTGATTAGCACGCAGGCCGTAGTGGGGGACTGCCCAATAATTTGTACCACCTGGGGTTCTCTAACTTGCACGCAAATATAAGTACGCTGGCGCTTAGCGCCTCCAGTATGTCCGCGGGGTGTCAGTGAAGCACACTGACCGCTTCTATCGAGTTATGGCGCTGCCATCGAATTTCTCGAGTCGAGTTGCAGTGTTGAGTAGAGGAGCATCCTAGAATACTGGGGTCTGGCGTCATTTTACTCATTCGTGGCTTCGTTTACTCGTGCACGTAACTTCAAAGATATTTGTGATATTTGAACTGTCTCCTGCGCATTTCAGTATGTACTGTGGCGAGGAAAGCAAACGTAGCCTTGAAGAAGACAAGTCCTCTTGTCGAAACGTCGGCTCCCGCTTTCACCTTGTTTTCGTTTTGCTCACCGTCTTTCAGTATTTTTGCGCTTGTAGTTTACTCGCCATGCGTAGGATAGTAGTCGGCGCCAATACAGGCGCCATTATTTCCTTCATTCACGTATCAATAATAATAATAATAATAATAATAATAATAATAATAATAATACCCTGAAGCTCAAGGTAAGTAACGGAGCATTAGTCGTTTAAGTGCAACAAAAGCAAGACCTGAAACTAATGAATTGAAAGTAGACTTGTGCACCTTACAGAATAAGAAATAGCAAATCACAATTACTTCGTTAGATAACGTGATTGGTTAAACCGACCAGCTACTGCTCCGCGAAAGTAACTGACCCATTACTTAACAGTAATCGATTACATCTATACTTTCCTCCCAACATTTATTAACACTGCACAAATAGCGCAAAACATAACAAGCTGGCCCGGCCCTTTCAGCAAGTCCTCTGTGGCCTTTCACTCGTTCTCTTCCCGAACTATTATTTCTGAAAACTGTCTACGGCCATCCTCTTTCGTTTTATTGTCAAAACTTGTACTCCATAGGATGGCGGTGCAGTACCGTACGAACACTTTGCGCAGAATATTGTGGTTGCTTTGTTCCTCGATGTTCGGATATAGTTGTCTACATGAAGCTCTACGCTTTATTGCTCCTGGGTCTCGGAGCATGCGCTGCCGTTAAGGAAATCGAAATGCTAAATAACACCACGAGACATTGGAGGCAGTCTCGCAAATATTAAGTTCGAGTCCTCTATTGCAGAGACTGGAATTATCATGGACATTCACTACCTTCCCTCAAAATACGACTGCGTGACACATCATCGTTAGTTAAACTAAGTGCGTTCAAAACAGTAGTAAGACCAGTGTTGGAATATGCAGACATGATGTCGGACCCCTTTCAAAAAACACTAAACGCACCAAATTGATAATACTCAAAAGATTTGCAGCACGTTTCATCTACTCGGACTACTCGCGGTACGGGAGCGAAAGTGGCCTAGTAAAAAGAGCAAATCTTCAACCACTAAGAAACTGCAGAGTGATTTCTAAACTTAAATTTACATACCTTCTCTACCATGTGCATTGCACTATTCCTTGTCCCCGCTACTTACAAGACCATTTTAAGCAGTCAACCAGAACTACCCACCGCAATGCCATTCTCTGGCCGTTTAGTAGAGTAAACTCCCATAAATATTCGTTATTCCCGCAGGCCATATTTTGTTGGAACAAATTCCCGGGTACTGTAGAGAAATGCACGACGTTTCATTCATTTGCGAAAAACATAAGGACAATGGCATTGTCGCAGTTGTAATAGGCCACATTCCCTCCCAGATGAGTGTTTTTTTTTCTTTCGCACTTTTGTTGTATAAATACTATTTGTTTTCATACTCACTGAGGTACCCACTCCTGCTTGGGCCCGGAAGAGCCTGCAGAGAGAGAAAGAGGAGGGGGAGGGACATAAGGAAGGCAGATATGTTAACGACTCAAGGCTCCAGTTGGCTTCTGTACTCTGGGGGACGGGAGAAGGGGATGAGAGAGAAGGAAGCGAGTGAGGGTATAGAGACGTGCAAGGGCAGTACTTGAGTCAAAGTCGCTCGTGCAAACTAGACGTTCTCAGAAAGCCCAAAAGTGCCTTCACTGCCTTCTGAGCCGATGATCGGTGGGGATGGTGCTTTGGTGCTGTCCGTTCACTCAGAGAACGATCATCTCGTTTAAGAGCCTGCAGTATCTGTAAATAAAAGATAGGCT
This sequence comes from Dermacentor albipictus, assembly GCF_038994185.2. NCBI lineage: Eukaryota > Metazoa > Arthropoda > Arachnida > Ixodida > Ixodidae > Dermacentor > Dermacentor albipictus. Next base: position 34,219 of record NW_027225610.1, read on the forward strand.
TGGTTCCGCTCAGCACCAGAGACCCAAGTCTCTTTGACTTTGAAGTTGGTGTCTAAAAGGTTAAACCCTTCAGAGACCTAAGTTCGCGTCGAAAAGGTTCATTCAAGAGTAACGCCTGCACAGTGTGCCTACCTAGTGACGCAAGTTGGTCCAACGGTTGCTTTCGAACCTGTTGGGTCAGCAAAGCAGCCCAAATATACCACAGATTACCAGTTAGACCATGGATCGCCCAGTGACCGAAGTGGGCGGGGAAAGAGTTAGATACCCAGCTGGATAGACAGATAGGTAGGCAGAAATTCTCCTAAAATTGTGTGATGCTTCGAAAGACCGATGATAATCGTATTAAAAAGTAATTGAATTACCGTGAACGTTACTGGGAAAAGCGGTTCGCGATACAGATAGATGGAGAAACAGGCAGACGCCAAAAAGTGCGTGAAGTATTATTCTATGACTGCTAATGATATTAAACGTAAACGACCATTTACAAAATTACCGAAAAATGTAAACAATATCGAATAAATAAATACATGTAATCCTTTGCGTACAAGTCTGGCTGAGAGGATTCGAATTTCACGGAGTACTTAAAAAAATGATGACTCGCTTTCTGCATGAGACTACCACTCTGCAATTGAGGCCTGTCGGTGACAGGCTTCAGCGATCAAATTAACGCAGTGATGATCCTCTCGATTTTTTAAAATTGAGGAAAGAAAGAGAAAAAAAAACTCGTTGAGATTGAAAACACGTTCTATAGGATATCGCCATCGAGGTACCAATTTTCAAACAATACGGTGCAGAAAGACAGTGATTAGCGTTTCCTTGATAGAACCACTGTTCGAGACAGGCCTACCGGTGACAGGCTTCAACAATCAACACAGGGAAGTCCCTCTCCACTGTGGCAAGCGTTGGTAACACTGACATTCCATACCTTGACGATGGCACTCTGTAGAATGTGTTTTCGAGGAATGCTGCGAATGAATACGAAGGCTTTCGCTTGCTTGAGTCAACCGCTATTGGATGGAGCCTTGTCGGGTTTCGGGCACAAGTTCGCCGCAGCTTCAGCGCCCTTTCGGCGCGAGCCCCAACACAAAATATGCAAATCGAGCCCGAAGTGCACATTTCGTTCTGCCGGAAAGCGTTCCCGAAACGCCAAGGTGCGCTGGGACTTTCCACACGGCCGATCGAACAACGTTTCTCTCCTTGGTACTCTATATACAGCGGTGAACCCGAACGTTTGCGCGCATCTCCCGGCACCGTAGTTACTCTAGACGGAGCTTTCGTCGAGCCGGATGAGTCCCCCGACAAAGCGGCTTGTTCCCGCACGCAGGGACAGAGAGAATTTGGGCCCTTGGGCCCTCTGAACGAGAAAGAACCCACGCTGGTTTACAGAGGATCGTTTGAAAGTCGACGCGCTGTCTGCTTTCACTTTTTTTCGCTTCCTTGGACGGTATAGAATGCTTGCGTAGGTATAGGTTTATGCTCGGCCTACGACGCCAATAGGTGCTCGAGCGTGTAGCGATGAATCGTGAGCTAGCATTCGGTGAGGTCGTTAACCTCAAAGTCAGCAGGGTCTGTTGAAGTAGTAGTGCCTTTACTACAGGGTGAACAGAGTGATAGTTTGTGCCGGTCAGTGGATGCTTCTGCGATTTTCGAACAATTTTCCTATTCGCATGTATAGCGGATGTTACAACATGAGTCCCGCCCTATCATTGCCCGAAAAATGGTTGCCATACTTCGAATGTGACTTGTAAACGCGCCCCGCGCTTTTTGTAGCTTATGATGCCCACATATATGTATGTTTTCACTAACAGAAAATAATATAGTTTATTGTGAGCGCTCGCGTTTGTCGTCACCTCGTATCCTCTTATAACGGTTTGTTTCATCGCCAAAATGTAGTATCAATTCCGTGTACCGGAGCTGAATAACAAATGCCATATGGGGCGATTTTAGTAGTATTTTTTATCATCTACGCGGTTTTATGGCCACCCCTGCATAGGACTGCACGCTGCTTTTAGTCTAAAAAAGTATGTCTGGATAGAAACTTCAAGTGAGTACATTTCGTAGATACCCTTCGCAATATTCTTGAGACAGCAGTATAGTTCCTATTATGGCGCACCTGTCATTCGATGTGCCATCGAAGGCGATAGCAGACACTACGGCTAGTGACAAAGAAAGCTCACCTAAGCGTTAGTGAACTTTGCTTGTGATAAGAGAGTAGTTAGAAGCTAAGAATTCGGAACCCACTCACTTTCTGAAAACAAAAAACCCTTATGCTAATGACATCAGCATATAATATTTCCATATGGTCATGTGAGCTCGCACCTCATCATTTAAATTTATTTGATGAGAAAGTTACGGGACATGTTCACTTTTAATTACGGTTCACTTTCAATTATTACGCTGCTCATTCATCAAAATATCATTACGTGCATAAGTAAGAGTGGACACCTTCACATGTTGGCCGTTCCGGAAATGAAAAAAAAAAGTTGATTTCATCACACATGCAATGCTAAGAAGTCCTTCAAAAGTGAAAGTACCTAAACAATTTCCCAAGTAAGGAAGGAGACCATTCGTTGTGATTTTCGAAAGCCCAGAGTGACTGACCCCTGCGCGATCGAGAGGGTAGCAATCCCGGAGGCCATACTATTTCTTCGAATCATACCGGACTCTGCGTACACGTGACCTTAATCATCTAAGATTAGGAGCGCCCATTCTTCGTTCTGTGCAGACTGCAGAGAGTTGAGCGATGCGGAGTATATTATATGATCTTGCCGCTGTTATACTGCGGATCGAAAACTTTTTTACTAAATGTCGCAAGGGCAGGAAGTTCCCGCACAATTGCGCACGATATCCTGTTTCTTTCTTTTTGTCTTTCTTCGATTCTGTGGGATTACAGAAGTGTTGTAACAAACTGTATACACTCTGAAAGAGGCGCTACGGACAGAGAAATTGCCGGCAGGAAATATGCGGCGTATCATGACACAGCCTTTTACTTGGTGGCTTGTCGTTAGTTTAGACTGCTTCGTGCTTCCGTGAGCTCAATGACGCGTCCGCGTTCCATCCCTGTCGAATGCGGGCTAAAAGGCCTGTATTGGGTTTTGCGGTTTCTAGCAGCCAAACAGTGTTCGTCACCCGGCAACTTGCAGCTATCATTGAAACATTGTTTGCAACATGAAACTTGCGCTTTCCGAGACAGTACACCGGTGCACGCCACAGGTCACGGCTTCCACTGTAAAGATTAAAAATAAAGAAAAGAACGACAGCACGGCATATTTACATAAATTACGCATATAAACGCTCGCAACGATTGCTGCCAAAGTCGTCACTACATGACGAGCAGTAGCCCTCCATGATTACTGTTTTGCGAGAAAGCGAAAAGATGACGTAACTAAACATGCGTGGCTTCTTAAACTTGTTGAATTCTACCAAGGAAAGTACGGTACGAGTGTAAACGCAACAACGATAAAAAATTATTCCTCGATGAACTCGAATTGCAATGCGATATGCAGTGCGGATTCTTAACGGAGGTGATAAGTCAAGTGCGCGTGCTATTCTACCTTTTTTTTTTTTGCTATTGCGTTTCATGCTGCACGGAGACTGCACATTATGCAAATATCGAAAGTGGAAATGTCGGATGACAGTTCTTGGCCTAGTAAACAGTCCGAATAAGGCAGTTATAGCGTCGTTCCAACTTGCACTTATATGGGTAAGCCTGAAATAAGCCTTCAAGGAGCTATCTATTGACATTCAAACACTATAGGCGAAGTAGTGTACGCGTAGCAGGAAACCAGGATTTCGAATTCCCCACGCTCTCGACAAAAAAAAGGAAAAAAAAAGCACGACGGAGGTTTTGTCGTATTCTGTCATTTTTTGTTGAGCAGTAAAATGATATAACAGGTGTGGACCCGTTACAATAAACGAGATATGAACGCCCGGCGAATATATTTTTTCTTTTTGATTATGTCAGTCGAGTCAATCGTACCCGCTGGGAAGCTTCGGTACTCAAGTCTTTGTAGCTTGTGAACCGAGCGGCGTTGTTGCTAAAGAAGGCGCACAATTTTGAAATATACTTGACAAGCCTGAAGCAATTCCAAGGTCACACCGCCTTTTACAAACACTTTTAGAGGTTATATGTCGAGTGCGTTTGCGATATCGAGTTTTATATTGGAACAACGTTAATCTCCTTTCGCAGCGCTCTCTTCATGAGTGTTTGCTTTCTATCTGCCACCCCATGCTGGACTATACACAGCAGGTTCTCGAATGCGTCTGACTCTTTTAGTATGGTCGTCATACGCTTCTAAAACCAGCCTCTCTGGCGCTGCACGTGGATTGTGTCGAGACAGCGACAGATACTTTCGAAGTAAAGTGATAGGGTGCAAGCCTGGAAAATCCTGGGACAAAACGGATCTACGGCTATTTACTTTACTAAAAGCCACTGGACTTTCCAAAAATTGCGCTCAAATTTTGCGCGGCATTTTATACAAGCAAACAAACAGTGAGACATGCATCCTCAAACAAGAAGTACATTGAGTTTCGTTTTAAAATATATAAATATAGACTGGAATTCTCTTATATCCTGGTAAGGTACGGCGTTATGAGCCTTACATTTCAAGAACTCTCGAGACACAAATGCACCGTTCGAGGGCAGTAGAAGGCGTCAGAGCTCTAAAGGCTGTTTTCTAAAAACGTGACTCCCGGGATGCGAGTATGTTTCGTACTCGATGCATTTCACTCTTAGAATAACTTGTCGAGTCGCAAGAAGTGGGCTGGTATGAAACCCGGCTTGTCCAGCATAGACAGAGTTCTTTGTTGAGAATAGCATCTTCACAAATGCTGTTTGCCAAAGTGAGCTTTTGAAACTGAGTGCTTTCTCGTGTCCAGATGAAGTTTGAGAGCGGGAAAAGATCTTTTTTTTTGGATGTGACTTGTTCAGTAGGCGTTTACAAGAATATAGGCTTGTATTTGAAGAACAGGAGCCTTCTTGTGGCTAACAAAATGATTTCATAGTTTTTGTTACCGACTTGTAGATGATATTGAAAAGGTATAAGGGCGAAAGACTACTGGCACAAGCCAGACCTCGGGCTGAATTTTCTATTCCTTTTTTTTTTGAGATTTCTGCAAACGATTCAGCTGGTAATGGAAGACCGTCCTAATGTGTTCAGCGTTCTTACGCCGAATTGTCCAGGTGAATTTTGAGTGTGTTGGAATTTATATGTTTCCGCAGTTCCACTAAGATTCTATAGAATGGTAGCCGCAGATTAAATTACTTTGAGACCTGGACACCTCCTCCAAAAAAGAAAATAAATTTAGAAAATTCTTTCTTACCAATACCGGCTAAATGATAGTAAGAAGGCTCGAAGTGTACTACATAAATTTAGTACGAGGCATTTTGTAGCACTTCAAAAGGCAAGACAATTTTATTCCTGTAGCGACAAAAGAAGGTCTAGAGTTATCCAAAAATATTACTGACACCAGTAAAGACTCGCAAAACAAGCGAATGGTTCAACAGTTATTGTGAAAGCAGATGTAAGATGCAATAAAAAAAATATGGTAGGGCTTATCTCACTAAGTCTGCCGACGGCAATAAGAATAGCAACCAAGCAATTTAGTGAGAGACGATATTCCTGAAGCTGCGTTGAATTAACACGTGTATGATAATTCGGAGTCTTTCATGGCCTCGGTTATATGTCGCATACTTCGGTATTATCTCACTTAGCTACGGCACGAACAGACGGACGGACGGACGGACGGACGGACGGACGGACGGACGGACAGACAGACAGACAGACAGACAGACAGACAGACAGACAGACAGACAGACAGACAGACAGACAGACAGACAGACAGACAGACAGACGGACGGACGGACGGACGGACGGACGGACGGACGGACGGATGGACGGACGGACGGACGGACGGACGGACGGACGGACCAAACCTTCTGAAGTAGGCAAAGAACGCTTTTATGCTATTAACATTAAAGCATTTAGGTTAAATAACCGCTTGAGATGCTTCTACATGCCCTTGAGGCATCTTGCTCAAGCTTATGGGTACTTTGACCAATCAAATGAACTAACTATTCACGTAACAATTCTTTACCTTGGTAATATGGGATCCTTCACTGAAACTTAAATGGGCAGCGTGATGCTATATGTCTCTCGAGCGAAAGTTGTGAACGCAGACATATCTAGAAAGATTGACAGTCACTTAAGTATCCTTATGCGATTTGTACACTGAAAAGCATGCTATATCCTTTACACCTTTCCTCATCATCGTCACCTATCATGCGCCTTTTTCTTCCCTCTTACTTTCCCTCTTCCCCTCCCCCCAACGCAGAGTAGCTGGCTATTAGCCCTGAGAACGAACGCGAGCGGCGCTGCGAGCGCCGCTCGCGTGACGTCAGGGCACGGACTCGCGCCTGTCGTCTGCTACAGTCCGGGCGTTGTCCGGGCGCTTTCTGCGGTCTTTTCGTTTGTTCGCCCTCGTTCTCTCTGCTTGTATACTTATGGTGGTCGTCTCAAATATATTTTTACGACGTCTTCCTTTGCGAACATTTATTCAAAGAGCTAATTTCTTAGACAACAATGCAGCTCTCGAAGGCAACGCTACAGTTCCAGCCGAAGCGACGCCGACCAGGCCATTGCGGCTTTTTCATACGCGGATAGACAATCGCAAAAGCATAGCCTATAGGAATCCAGTTATGATACCATACCTGCCGCGGTGCAACAAGTATGTCACAAAGCTGGCTATATATGACTTCTACAGCAGTTACGTTGATTTTATTCCGCTAAAACAGGTTTGCTCACGACGAGTAGTTCATGGTATAATATCGAATTTTTGCATTTCCTCACAGAAACGCTCGGCAATAGCACGGTGACTTAACTAATACTGGAGCTTAGATTCTACACCCCTCACTTGCTTCTTTAACTGCTTGTCAACATTAGGCGGTTCTTCACGTGTTTATTTTTTTTTTAAGCGGCGGAAATTTGAAGTAAAATTAATGAAGGCTTACAGCTATTTACAGAGTACAAATAGGAATGTACCAATATATATTCCCTTTTCCGTGCTACACGTTCAACTCACCTCTTTAGAGCGCGTTTGTTAATGAATAATAATGCATGTTATGTTCCTCTTTTTTTGTCTATGTTACCAAGTGTATATCATTTATTTATTTCAATGCCGCAGTGTGTTTTGCATTGTTATCGTGGAAATATTTCACTGTGCTTTCATATATTGTATAATTGCAATGTTTTATGGCCACTATATAAATGTAATTTATATGGCGCTTGATGTGTTACCCCATGCAGCCATATTGTACCTAAGAGGGTGAGGTTACCTCAAGCCGCGTCTGTGCGGCTTTCTTCCCTCATCCACCTCCATTTACCACTCCTCTGTACATGTGTGTGTGTAAATGGAAATTAATAAATCAAATCAAATCAAACTCACTTGAGAAATTTACTGGTGCTTGTTGCTTGAGGAATATACATGACGAATCTGTTTGGCAAACTGTCACAGGCTGCTCGGCCCAATTTTTTTTAGTGAAGTATGCCTGCTGGACCGCATAGCTGCAGCCAGAAAGCAGTCGAAGCGTCAATGACTAGTAGTATGGGACATATTAAAGATATCGAAATTCCCTCGGTGGAGGGTCAGAAATCAAGTGAAAGTGTATGCAAGGCTTGTGGTGCTTTCTTTATGAATGTTTGCGATTGGATTGGAGCAAACTTAAATTAGCCTGCAAGGTTCTCTTTTATGTACCGACGAAGCGAATAGTTATCCGTTTGTATAATTAAATAACGCTGGATCAAGACATGGTGAGACAAAAGGTGCTTGAATTTTCCTTTTGTAGGCAATCTAGCTGCGTAGTAGTAGCTCGAGAATACTTTAGCCATTCCAGTTGGCGCTGTAAAAAAATGCTTTATGGTTTTAATTCGAAGTTGACGTGAACTGATGGGTTTCGCGAACATAGCGTGCCTCGCCATACGGACAGTCGATTGCTACCGTTACGTGATCAGGGGTGTGCCATATTGTCGATAAAGGCTACTGAGGGCCACTATGAAACATTTCATCACTTTCAATTGAGTGGCTCTCGATCTTAACAACGAAACTTTTCTCTCAGGTGATTGCTACTACGGTGTTTGTGAATTAACTATGTAAATACTCTACATGACGCGCCGTCGTGTTAGCAGCCATGAGCAATTCGTTTATTGGAGGCCTGTTACAGAGGGGGATGAAAGTAGCAGCAAACATTTTCATAAGAAATGCGCGCCTAACTATTTTTTTACGCATTAATGAATGGCCATATTTGAATAGAACAACACACCAGAGTAATAGGAATCATGATGACAGCTTCGGTGGGCAGTGTCTTTCTAACATCGGGTAACATGTTGACGCCAATTACCAAATTTTTCTTCCACGTAAAATGCAATGCCTCTCATAGCTAAATACTAAAGGAATGTTTAGTGTTTAGCGAAGCATCATACACAACTTCGCGCGTTGAATTTGCAGATATTCTTTTTTTTGTCAAAATTTACCGATAGACACGGCGCATATATGCATTGCAAAAACTAGTAGACCGCTTTAACGCTACTTAGCTTGCGATATCCAAGCCGCAAAGTTTCTCGACTCACACGCTTTTGAAGAAGAAACTGTGGTTAAGGTATGGCAGCTGAAAGAAGCCGACGTATTCTTCAATACGTACGGCTCGAGCCACCTATACCCCAAGCATACACGAAAGGAACGAGCGCGTGCGGCAGCCGAGCGAGCCGCAGCGAGCGGCGTCCTGGCCGTGACGTCACTCGCGAGAGGGCGCCATTCCTCTTTCTCGGGGCTAATAGGAATGCACCTCAGGCGGACACATCTGTATTTCGTATCACTAAACATTTCTCTTGGTGTTTCGCGCGAAGGCATTAGGATTTGTCTAAGTTATCACTTGAAAACTCCACCTTAATCCAATCTAATATGCGTTATTCCACCTTAGACCACCTTGTCTTTATTTGTACCAATCCAATTTTGGGAGCGGCGCCCGTGCAACGCCGTGGCTGTTCACCGTGGAATGTCGAACTGCGAGTAGCAACAGGTCCAGAGCCATAAACGTAACGCCATCGCTTGGTCGCGTGGCCCTTCTTGTTATCCGATGTTAACGCCTGACGCCCGCAGGATTTTCCGCTGCACGGGGCACGTAAGGCTTTCAGCTTAAAATGGAATGGCGCAGTATTCGCGAACAGTACCATCACGTGTCACCTTTGTTTGCTCAGTTTCACAGAAGGCAGCTGTAGGCGTTTTTTTTTCGTTTCAGTTATTTCTTATCTAACCGTCTTCCATCGTAACATTAGGTAAATATGTCCACCTCCTTGTGGCATCAAGCGAGCCTGGCAGCCTTATCTTCCTTAGCATATTATAAAACCACCTTACCAAGAACAGCAGCGCTTTTTTTTCCTCCTAATCTCTTGCCTCTACGAATATGGTGAGAAGTTCCCGTTTTTCGTTATGTTAGTAAAGTCTCCTTGGTTTCTCACTTCTGCATGCACGTAATCTCGCTACTGATGCCGGTAGCTCCAGAGGACCTTTCGCTTTCTTTTTTCTTTACATTCACACTGATTTACTTTTTCCTCCTTTGGTTCATCTTGCCCGTTATCCCGACGCTATCTAGAAGGCTAGAACGCGGTATTTCATGCCGAACTCTCTGCTCGTCTTTTATAATACATCTCTCTCTCTCTCTCTTTCTTTCTTTCTCTCTCTACACGTGTCAAGCATCTGCTGACAAGCTCGGCAGGCTTTGCAGGCTGACGGATCCAAATGCCGTCCCTTCCGATAAGTGCAGAAAACATCACCGAAAAAAGTTTGTCGAGTGTGTACACCGGGTGGTGTACAGCCTTCCGCTTTCATGTGGCAAGAAATATATAGGACAAACTGGGCGTTGCCTCAATGATCGGCTCCGTGAGCACAGCAACAATGTTAAAAACGGCTCTGGCGGTTTCTTGGCGATCCACTGTCGCGATCATGGGTGCAAACCTCTTGAGGATCAATGCACGATTGTTTCCCGTGGCAGCACGCAGCTCATTCGTGAGATATCTGAAGCACAGATGATCGCAAAATTGGGTGATGCGTGCGTTAGCTTCCCGTCTCTATCTCTCACAGAAAAAGAATTACATTACTTGGACGCGGCATCACACGACACGTAACTATGTTACATGATTTCGCACTTCATTTCCGTGTAAGCGCATGCGCGATCTACGTGCATGCCATGTATAAAATGACGCAGTGGCACAATAAACTTAGTTGAAAGTTTGCGCTTGGTGTGTCGTCTTCTTTCACGTCCGTGTCGTTTTTTATGTCGCGCAATATCATTTAAACAATGGATTACCAACTTGCCCGGAATGCTGCTCTCATCTGCTGCCGCTTGCTTTCCAACGTCACCCTCGGGAATATATCCGCAGAATGCGAAAAACAACACCTCTTACATCGACCACGCGAGGAGCGTTCTGCCTTCTTGCGTTTCCCACAGGGGCGACGGCGGCGATATTTTCTTGGTGTTTCCGTGAGCGACGCGGTTGCTGTGTTCACACAGTGAGTAGCAATCTTGGCCCCCAGAGACCTGCGTGAAAAATAGCAACCAAAACAGAAGGAGAGGGAAGAAACGGACGCAGTATAGTGCCTGTAACCATGGGAACGTGAGAATCTCTAGCGTTTTGTTTTTAATGTAGAGAACGGAAAGCCGCTTGAAATATAACGTTGCGTAATAAATTGCTATTCATTTGTGTTCAAATGAGAAATACGTTTTTCTTTTTAAGAAAGGCAAGTGGCCACAGCTGCAGGCACTGCACCGAGCAAGGGTTAGTTGCCCCGGCGATATCTTCAAAAACACACTTATACAACTCAACATTTTTTTTTTCTTTTCACACAAGCTCACGAAACTCTTTTTTTCTGGCTTATTCGCCCTGTGGCATTCGTTTCTCTTTGTTTGTTTGTTGTTGTTTTCTGTCGGGAGGAAAACAAGATATTCATCTGCCTGCCGTGGGTAGTTGAGTGGACAGAAAAAGAGTAATACAATTTCCAGTTGGTGCACCGCCACAGGCGGCGATTGGGGTGGCATTGTACCGAACACGAAATTTGTTAGCTTCAGAAATAAAAAAAGCGTACATGTGGCCGGAAAATATATCTTGCAATACCTTGTCCCCTCCTTGACAGTGACAAGAATGGGCAAAGCAAGAATACATTAAACAAACAAAGAACGAATTACTTGATGGAACAACGGGACAATAAATTTGAATGAACGTATGGAGCAAGGGAAGAAGGCGAAGCAAAGGAAAAGCTACAAAAATATAAGAAAACGTGACCGTCCCATTTTACAAGAACTGTGGCGTAAAATTCTTATTTCATGTTCCATTACATCTGGGAAAAGTCCACCGCTATCTGGTCATTACCATAGCGTATCGTTATATTCTATCAGTTAGCCGACATCTTGTTACAGTGTTAAAATCGGGCAGAAAGAGAGAGGTGCCGTGAAATTGGGCTGCGTATTTTCTTGTGGGGGAAATCGCCGTTGGGCTGGTCTGTGAGTTCCTAACGACATATTGTAGCTCGAAGGTGTAAAACCCAAAAGAAGACACACATACAGACGTTACAGGCCCTGTGACGTGTGCATGTGTGTGTTCTTTGGGATTCCACCTTCGAGCTACAATATGTCGATAAGTAATGTTTTGCGTCTCTTAGTATTTTTAGTATCGTAAATTTTTTAACTGCTTTCTTTATTCTGCATCTGTGTATTATTGACATGTCTGAATTGTGACTTATTTTCCTCTCTTTCAATTGTACTTTCGTTTCTTACACTAAATCATATAATTTACGATCAGCGAAGAGAACGGATAGGAAACAAAATTAAGCTGTTGACGGCGTAAAAACAAACAGGTGTTGCTTTTCGCGGACGGACAATCAAACAAAATGACCACAATCGTTGCGAAACGACGACAAACGTTATCGTAACGTTGTTATGAAACTAACTGTGACAAAAACCGTTTTTTTTTTCTGTAACGCAAGTAGGGAACATTCGAACCCCACTAGCTTGTTCTTTTTATTGTTGTTGTTGCTACTGCGGCTGCTGTTGCTGCTGCTTTTGGCAAATCTTTCTGCCCAGTGGGAGGGGCCTTGCGTGCTACGTTCCGTCAGCATTTCTGAACCGCATATAATTAGAACGCCGTTGGAGGAGTTGGAGCGTTAGCCTAAACCTTGCTATTGCAATGCAAACCGCTGCATTGCCTTATTGCCGAAACTTCAATTTATCCTCGCAGGAAAGGCCGGAGGGCTCTTGTTGCACCGCTCAAGTGTAGGAGGGAGTAAAATCTTCTTGCTTTGCATGCCCCGTAAGCAAGGAGTCAAATGGAAAGAAAGAAAGAGAGAAAGAAAGAAGGAAAGAGAGAAAGAAAGAAAGAAAGAAAGAAAGAAAGAAAGAAAGAAAGAAAGAAAGAAAGAAAGAAAGAAAGAAAGAAAGAAAGAAAGAAAGGAAGAAAGAAAGGGAGGTGAACTAGGTTGTACTTGGTTTACTGCCCTACTGTGGGGGAGGGGAAGCGGGCAGAAAAGAAGAGAAAGGAATGAGAAGTGATGCGCCTCCACACATTACAGCGTGCCCCGAAAGGCGGTGGCGGAGCACTGTCGTCTTCAGAAACTGCCGCGGTGCTCTAGTGGCCCTCTACCCCGATTATGATCGAGTCCATGGTCCCAATATTTTTCCTTTTGTGAACGCTCTGTCGTCCAGCCGGTTTCTTAAATATAGGGACGCAAAGTCTATCATTCAATGACAAAAGAAAGCACGGTAGATGAGGGTCTTTTCTATTATCTCCTCGAAATCGCAAACGTTGTGCGAAACCAGGAGCATGCAGAGAGTGTAAGCTCTCGTTCGTGGTGACATAGGGTCATCCTGCGTAATGCAACTATTGTCGATTCACCACCTTCGGCTGAATTTCGCTACTGCCTGAATTACTTGTACTCGTTACAGAGAACCGAAGTGACAGCATATATATATATTTTTTTTCCGTTTCAAGAAGAGCGCTTTGTTTAACAGTCTCCGAAATGCGCTGTAACTTGAATATACAATTCTCGCTTAGTAGTGATCGAACACTTATTCAGGAGAAGTTTGTGCGTTGAGTCCATATAGTGTTTAGCACCTTTGAGCCAAATGTAGCGCCCTAATAGAACCGCTTCACTGGTAGCAGTTTTACACTTATAAAGATTAAGCATTCATTCCAGTGAGTATACTTTGAGCCGTTCACTTTCGAGTGAACTCTTTCGCACACAAGAAGGCTGTAAAACATTACTCCAGCATCTTTTGTAAAGTTTGAAGTATTTTTTTTTATTTATATGGCATTTCATAAGGAGTTCCCAAAGCCTTCAAGCAATAGCCAAGAGTAAACATTGGGAAGAACTGAAATTACCACGAATGAATTGAGGAACTGTGCTCATTGGAGTTAAGCAGCATAAATCACTTCCGCTTGCGAAGCTTAACGTGGTGCAGATAATGTGTCTCTGCGGTCTCTCCAAAGCAGGGGAGCGAATCGAAATTAATGAGTGCCCCAGATATGAATTTCCCCAGCATAAAGTTCTTGTTTTAGCAGCCAGTAGAATGAAGTGCTCTCTTATAAGTTCTTAACTAAAAGGAGGAGAATACATGTCCTCCCGTTTGTAAGTAGGTAGGAAAATGTAATCTTAAGAACAAAAAAAAAAGAACGCACAGTAGATATTTGCATTCTGTTATCTGTATTTCTTCCACGAAAGTACTCTGAGAGCAGTTTTCTCATTGCATTTGATTTTTTCTGTCTTGTCTAACAGGATGGCCAACCACACAATTTTGAGTGAGTTCCCGTGAAGCGTGCTCTGTTTGCCTAATAGTAACAAAGCACAACTCTGAATGCTAGGGTACCCTGAACACAAAGCTGCTTTACAGGAGAGATTGCTTTAGGTGGTTTTATGGCGTGGAGGATATCTAAAGAAGAAAGTGTCTGCTTCACCCGAAAGACAAGGTATTGGTAGCAGTAGTAGAGCAATAAACAACTACATAAAGAAATATGCATTTTTATCGGCTGTGTAAATTACAGTAACTGGAGGGGCATGCAGGCTATGGGTGGGTCTAGCTTGGGAGAAGCACGTCAGCTATTGCTTCGCCTGTGTGTAACCCTAAGTATGCCTATACATAACATACTACATGAACTTTTGACAAACTTACTAGCACAGACTTATACCATACATGTACCTTTCAATGGACATTTACTACAGGTCCAAGATACCGGTGTAGTCTAAGAAAACCTTTAAAGCGACGCTTTTCTTTGAAGACCCGCTGTAGGCCAAGGGCCAACTATATTTTTTTAAGGTGAATGGTTGTCGGTCTAACGGCCTTAGATCGTGTTACATCGTAGGTCGGACACTGCGCTTGACCCAGGCGAGGCCGACACACGCTGACAAGCTGGAAGAATGGGCGTTTATTTGCAGTGCTCGTCGGAATATGAAGACAGCTTAAGGAAGGAGGGGAAGGGAGACGAAGCAAGAAAACATAAGATAGGCAACCAGATTGGCACGTGTAGCTGTAGACTTCAACTGAAAAATGATAAGAAGAACACTGCAGTTATAACAAATCTACCCTCTAATTTCGTCTTGCAGTTTCATGCCTTGGGCACTCGAGGGGGTTCACATCTGACGCACATCGTTGACGGATCGAATGTGAATGTCATTGCTTGAGGTTCTGTAGACACAAAGACGTCCTACTGCTTAGCTTCATTCCTGGCAATAGTTATACGACTATATGCACCGGCAGAATGAAACCGATGCGTTAGCCGTCAGATTCTCGTTAATACTTCATCAGTCCTAGCCGAACATATCGCTTCATCCTCTCTCGTTGTGGTAATATCAGCGCTGTTCAACCTTAAGCTCCCGTTATTTGAGCTGCCGAGAAAATTTTAACAATTTTTGTTCTTGTAGCGACGAGAAGTAATATATATCAATTCGCATTGTTTAATCAATTGGTACCATCAGCAGGAAGTTGGCCTTCCTCATTCTCGCACAATATTTGCTCCATTGGGCCCTGAGGGTATGATAATAAATAAACAAATAAATAAATAAATAAATAAATAAATTGGCACAACAGTCTCTTCCTACGACCACCTTCAGATTTTAAGGCGTCTTGGTTCAAAACAACTCTTACTGCGACTTTTCCTATTCTTTAAAATCTAAGTTCATTGTGTTTCACTGTGAGTGAGTCAAAAATCACACCCTCACCCGCGCGCGCACTAACTCAATGAGTGTTATAGCCGGGTAAGAAGTAATCAATTTACTAGTCTGTCATTAACAGCATTATGAATTATGAAGCTTGGGCGAGCTGGTGCTGGTTCATAACGGCGGCATTTGCGCAGAGCGCGAATGAGCGATGAAGGAGCATTGTGAAGGAGTCGAGCTTAGAGCTCGCGCAAGCGTGTTGTAGCCAGCCCCCACGTAACGCCGGTCGCACGAGTAATAATAATAATATTTGGGGTTTACGTGCCAAAACCACTTTCTGATTATGAGGCACGCCGTAGTGGAGGACTCCGGAAATTTTGACCACCTGGGGTTCTTTAACGTGCACCTAAATCTAAGCACACGGGTGTTTTCGCATTTCGCCCCCATCGAAATGCGGCCGCCGTGGCCGGGATTCGATCCCGCGACCTCGTGCTCAGCAGCCCAACACCATAGCCACTGAGCAACCGCGGCGGGTGGTCGCACGAGTATGCTGAGCAAGATCGTTCAGGGGCACGCTTTATTATCGCCGCCTATATTGATGTTACAGCCGCATCATTAACCCTGCAATCTGCGGCATGTCTGCTTAACCTTATATCCATAGCGGTTATATAATGTTTACGCACCCGCCTGTGCTGTAATCCCCCGCTGCAAGCTATAATTCCAGTTCTTTTCTTTCTTTCCCAAAGCTGCAGGGACGTAGAAACGGCGAGGGCTGTTTAGAATGGGGGGGGGGGGGGGGGGTGCAGTGTTAGGGCACGCGGTCGTGCGGCAAGAGAGAGAAACGCACAGCTGCGTAAGCGTCGTAATTGGCACAAACGCTGCGCCCGTTTGCTCGGAGCCAGGGCCTATAAAACGTAAACACGCCTGGGCTTGTTGACTGGTGAACGAGGGTCGGGGGGTGCGGGAAGAGTTTGCCGTTGCGTGGAGCCGGTAGCTGGGCATCGATTCAGCCGCAGCCCCATAGCAAAGCAGTGCGCCAATACACAAACGCCGCGTGTCCCCATGGCTGGCAAGCATTGATTCACTGCTTAAGTATACTGATGCGCCTGTTAAGCCAACACTACGCTTTCCGCTGTGCGCAGTCCATCGTTTTCCTTTACTCGTACGATAGGTGCAGGTCACGTGTCGCGAAAGTCTTCCACGAAGAAAACCAGCTGCGCAAACAGGTGCTCCTCTTCCGTGGGTCATCTGCTGCGCTATGTGTTGGGCGGCCAGGAACATTCGCTCTTCGCGTCCATCAATTTATCGGAGACGACTTTCTACGCATTCTCAAGTTCTCTGCTTTGTTCTTACGCAGACCTGCCGTGGTTGCTCAGTGGCTATGGTGTTGGGCTGCTGCGCACGAGGTCGTAGGATTGAATCCCGGCCACGGCGGCCGCATTTCGATGGGGGTGAAATGCGAAAACACCCGTGTGCTTAGATTTAGGTGCACGTTAAAGAATCCCAGGTGGTCGAAATTTCCGGAGTCCTCCACTACGGCGTGCCTCATAATCAGAAAGTGGTTTTGGCACGTAAAACCCCATATTTTTTTTTTCTTACGCAGTGCTACTCCGCATTCTCGGTTGTGCCGTGTCACCTTAGCTCAGGATCCGTACTGCACGCGTGTTTGATTATAGAGCGATGTTCGGTGCGTTATACCGTACACTTGTATGCGCATACGTAAGGTTTTATTGTATACAGGTGTCGCTTCATTGCGCTCAATTGTCATTCGTCCAGCTGGAATTGCGGAAGGCGGTAGTGCGTTCGCAATTATCTGCCTCCATTGAGGAACATGGAACGCTTTTTCGAATGACACTTTCAAGCAAAAGGTACGCAGACTTTGAGAAACTTGCTTGTGCATTCGTAAGGACTTGCGCAAAACATTGAAATTTTAGTCTATCAACAAGATGAGCTTAGCAAACGTTGATTTGTAAGTGCGTCGTGTTGATGAAGGGCAAGCAGTTTAGGAAATCTTGGTACGTTCAACCCCGAGCAGTCGACAAGAGATCCAAAACTCTACTTCCATGGTTGCCTGTCGAGGCACTGCGAAATTGTTTTTCGCGACGACGGCATGGATAAGCCACGCGCTCGTCTCATGAGCAAGACACACAACCGATGCTTCGTGGCATATTTACTCACTTTTTTCGTTCAATCGCACTTTCGTAATGACATTTACTTGTTGTCGATTATGTCCACCCGACCCATACTTGTGGCTTCACCGCCACAGCGTTTCGAATGTACTCCTCATGAAATCCGTGGGCGCATCAGTCCGCCCTCGTGCTGCTAGGCGCTCTATGGAAGAAGTCGCGCTATTTCGTATATTACGCCTTGTTACGTAATTACTCAAGAAGAACCGATAGAGTTCGAAATTCTTAATTTAGAAGAAGGTTTCTCCATGAGAATGTGTTGTTCATATAGGAGGTTGTGGCCAAGTACTGCACCAGGGTGGCCAATCCTGCTCTGGTGAGGGAGTGCGTTACGAAAAGGGTTCTACTCAAATTGAGGACGACGCAACGAGCGATGGAAAGAAGATTGATAGGTGTAACGTTAAGGGATAAGAAAAGAGCAGATTGGGTGAGGGAACAAACGCGAGTTAATGACATCTTAGTTGAAATCAAGAAAAAGAAATGGGCATGGGCAGGACATGTAATGAGGAGGGAAGATAACCGATGGTCATTAAGGGTTACGGAATGGATTCCAAGGGAAGGGAAGCGTAGCGGGGGACGGCAGAAAGTTAGGTGGGCGGATGAGATTAAGAAATTTGCAGGGACGGCATGGCCACAATTAGTACATGACCGGGGTTGTTGGAGAAATATGGGAGAGGCCTTTGCCCTGCAGTGGGCGTAACCAGGCTGATGATGATGATGATGATGATGATGATGATGATGATGATTCTCCATGAGAAGGGCGTGTAGAGGCCACGAAAACGCCCGTTTCGGCATTCACTAACTTTCTGCCGAGTATACGCGATATTTTTACTGAGACGCAAAGAATCTCCGCGAAGTATAAGACACACTCACACACAAAAAGAAAAAAAAACAAAGAAAAGCTACGCGACCATCCACTTCCGGATCGCGATCGCGGCGCTCTCAAACATGCCGCGCATGAAATAATAGCGTTTTTAACCGCCGAGAAAGTGATAAATCAGCGATTAAGTCGCTAAATGCAAAATTCATCCCCGCAATCCTTCCCCCTTGAGCTGCTAAAAGCAACTGGCGCGGCACTTCGCGATAGCGATACGCATATTGAGGGAGCCCACATATCTTTCTCAGCGGTGACTCACTGAGTTAAGAGCAAGCTTTATCTCGCAAGTCCCCTTATCTAAATAAATGGGAACGGACAGCTTAGGTGGACGCAAGCTCCAAGAATAAGCTTCACATAAATTACCGTTCGACTTGTGGCAAACTATTCTCTCTCTTTTCAAACGCACCTTTCACAAAGGTGTTTGGCCAACACCACCTAGATAGCACAAGGCCTGTGCACTCCAATCCATGACGTCATGCTACCTGGCCCGAAATTTCCATTGCCAAGGCAGGCGTGACGAAAGAGGTGAGGGCAAATTCACCGCGGCTTACTCCGGAGCATTCCCATTAGATTCTATGGCAGTCGGGCCAGGTAGCGCGACGTCACAGATAGGAGTGAGCAGGCCTTGTGCTGTCTAGGTGGTGTTGCTTTGGCCCGCTGTCAGCACCAAGCGCGCTCGGCATATCTTCAGACACTACCGCGAAAACCACTACGTCAATCTTCGTTTATCACGCCTCGTTAGCGGGCCGTCTGTCTATCATCGTTCCTATGTGCGGCAAGCACTGCCTTGAGCCCTCGCGCGCGGAGCGGCCGTTGACACGGTTCCGGTTGTTTGTCGAAGCGCAGCCCTTCTTTTCTCGCGCCGTAAACGGCAGCTACATCCGTTAATTAGGGACCGACAAACGCGAGCGCACACAATGTACAGTCGCGGTCAAAAATACGCGGCCCACGGCTCCAGTCGGCGGAGCGGCCGCGAGCCGCACCGCGGCGCTCGCGTCGGCGTTGCGAGAGTTTGCGCTCTGACGACAGGTATCTCCCTCGCTCTCGGGCGGATACGTAACACGGTTGATAAAGTTCAAGTGCATCGTTCAGCTGTTTCGAGATAGCGAGGGAGATACCTGTCGTCAGAGCGCAAACTCTCGCAGCGCCGACGCGAGCGCCGCGGTGCGGCTCGCGGCCGCTCCGCCGACTGGAGCCGTGGGCCGCGTATTTTTGACCGCGACTGTATCTCCCGAGATCGTTCGTTTATCTTGTGTGAGGGCACGAACCAAAGCAAGAGAAAAAGACCAGGAGCAAACAGGCTGACAACTGCCACCGCGAGAACCCACAGTGCTCGCGTTCTGTTTGGCGTGGAGAACGGAAACGTTACAGAGAAGGGAAACTGAAGCGAAGGAAACGTGGAAACGTCAAAGACTGCGCGGAAAACACGGTAGATTGCAGCGCGCGAGGGAGAACAGAAGAACAAGCTGATTTGTCACGCGAGACACTGATTAAAAGAACACTGGAAAGAAACTAGCTTGGTTGCAGATTCCTCGTTACAGTCCGCGAGAACAGAAGCTGTACATAGGTGATGAGCACAAATTACAAATTAAGTTAGTTCCTTTACAAGGACGCAAAAGGATGCCTCGATCAGAGTGGCTTTTAAATCTACTCTCACATTTCGTGTATTAAGTCTTGCACCTATGCATGAATTACACTATGCACCGACTTAATGTCGGTGCACAGTGTAAACATGCACACCTCATGCTTAGAAAGAGACAATGTTTCAGCCAGGTTTTCTTAAAAGGGGAAACATTAGGGGAAACAAAAGGGGTCCTGAGCTCGAACAATCTCATACCAAAAAAAAAAAGGAAGCTGAGGTGAATCGCCGGTGGTCACATTCTAAGATTTATATAAGTGTCACCTTAAGCGCCGACCAAGCTCAGACGATCGTGAAAAGACTATAAATAGTCGGAAATTGAGAGAACGCCCCTTCTCAAGAAGACGAAGCGGTATTCCGGACTGGATGGCCGGCCGCCAGGAATTAAGCTCGTTTTAAGCGGCGTCAGTAAAAAAAAAATGCTGATTCTTATGGTCACGTAGACGTTCGCGAGAGCCTGACCGACGAAGATGGCCGCTTATTCGGTCACGTGACGCCAAGTGACGTTGTCGTTGTCTGGGTCAGTGTGAGGCCGTGGGTTCGGCTCCCACGCTTTGGCGATCGCATTGCGTTACAGATAAAATTCAGGGAATTGAAATGCAAGACCCTCGTTTATTTGTATTCGTATGTGACGTCAGAAAAGCTGGTGGTCAGCATGATTCCGGAGCTCTTCCACGATGGCGTCTCTCAGAGCTCGTTTGTTGCTCGGCGACGTCCGACCACGTGACCTGTTATCCAGAGGACCAAACATCGTGCGACAGACGAGGACATTGCACTCACGGACACCAGTTGCGAAGTTCTCAAGTAGGAAAGGCGTGTTCTTGTTAAGAATTCCACTGATCCTGCTGGCGATCCATTCCAGTCGAGAATAAGCACCCACCCGTGCATGAACGAGTCAATGGGTGAGAATGCATATACGTAAGACCCGGGCTTTTTGTTCGAACGAAAATGTTTGACAAAGAACTAAATACTTACAGGAGCACGCTTAATTGCAAATTCACTTCGCTAGCACATATAATTTGATTTAAATTTAAATGTTAGAACAGCTTCTTCGAGATTAATTTGAAAAAAAAATTGTCTGCCACACGAACTCAAACAGAAAAAAAAACAAAGTTGACGTAGCGAAGGAAGTGATTCACGTTCTGCAACGACTCGTCCGTCAGCAATGCC
This sequence comes from Dermacentor albipictus, assembly GCF_038994185.2. NCBI lineage: Eukaryota > Metazoa > Arthropoda > Arachnida > Ixodida > Ixodidae > Dermacentor > Dermacentor albipictus. The sequence goes on from NW_027225610.1 coordinate 55,286, forward strand.
GACTTAGGAGCGTGCGCGTAAAGTACAGGCTTCTGTATGTTTTGCACATCCTGCGAAGCTTCATTTCCAGGTCGTCTCAAACGTCTGCGTCTCGCCAGAGACGCGGTCACGGTGGCTTTTTTCCGAACTCGCGACCTCGTTCTCGCAGGCTTATTGCCCCGTGGCCTCGTCAGCGGCGATATGGTCAGATCGCTAAACGCAATTCGTTCGCTGTGCCGGAAGTGCGGCATCAGCAAGCTTGAAGCGGGGCGCCCACCTTATTCTACTTCCTGGGTCCTTAACGACTTCTCAGGAAATGTTGCCCGCCGCAGGCCGGCAGGAACTGACCGCGCAAAACGTCATCGGCCGTCGCCATCCCACTCCAGTAACAACGTCCTCTAGGTACGCCTCCCCGATGCGATGGAGAACTGAAAGAAGGGCTTAGGGAAGGAAAAGGGAAGAAGTGGTCGACACTCACCGTGAACGCCGAGTACATCCCTAAGGGCATCGGGCCCGACGGTGGGCTCAGCGGGTCTCGAAATAGATGGGAAATATTTTTAGTATTTATGAGTGGCGCTACATGAAATAATAAATGTAGGCCAACTTGGCCGTTCTCCGACGGACATGCGAGGTCGGCTCGTGCCCTTCTGCAGACCGCCGTGTTCGCTTCGGGAAGTGGGCCAAAATGGGAACGCGGCCTTATGAGGGAGGACATGTCGCCACTGGGTTGACCCATATCGTCGTTCTGTCAAGTCGAATAACTTATGGAGGCCCTAAGACCACTGTTGCGATCATCTTAACTTCAATCTTATTATTCCGTCTGCCGATCTCCTTGGCATAGAAAGGGGAGAGGCGTTTTTGAGATTTTTTTTCTAGGTAGCGTTTCGTTTTGGAGTTGGTCTTTTATATACTGCATCGAAATGACCCGTCTTGTGTTTCTGTGGCACGTTCGAGTTTGTGAGAGGTACGACTTTATCTCACCCATTGAAAAAAAAAGGGGTTCAGAAAATGGGCTTCCTCTTCGGCTAAGCTGGGATGCAGGGCAGTAAAATCACTGACGTGGAACTTTAGAGTCAACGCCCAGAGTTAATTTACAACCATGTGAAGAAGACTCGCAATGAGGCCAGAGAAATCACGGGGTGACAGTAGTTGCTACGTTTGACTGAACTACAGAACAAAAAAAATGGTAGATGACCCTAATCTTTGACAGTGTCTCTTAGTGGCACTCGCACCTCGGCGTTGATCTTCCTTGGGTTAAGCGAGCGAACGTCTTTCTTCTGGCACAACATGCGGACGAGGAGCGAGAGAGGGCAAGGAGGCAGCGCAGCATGCTCCACCTCGACTCATCGGGGCTCTCGGCGAGACTATAGGACATATCTACAAAAACGGATGGCCTAACGGCCATCCCACCACCTCGGGCTTCCTGATCGGCCACTACTTCGCTTCCATCTCTACGACCTTCTACCTTTCTCCCTCCTACCCTCTCTTTCTTTTAATCACCCGCCGTGGTTGCTCAGTGGCTGTGGTGTTGCGCTGCTGAGCACGAGGTCGCGGGATCGAATCCCGGCCACGGCGGCCGCATTTCGATGGGGGCGAAATGCGAAAACACCCGTGTGCTTAGATTTAGGTGCACGTTAAAGAACCCCAGGTGGTCAAAAATTTCCGGAGTCCTCCACTACGGCGTGCCTCATAATCAGAAAGTGCTTTTGGCACGTAAAACCCCAAATATTATTATTATTAATTTATTTTAATCCCATCGTCTCCAGCCTGCTGGCGCTGAGCCGTGCTTCCGCACCGGTTACAGAAAATAGCGCTAGCCTTTTCTCCTTCCCCACAAGAACCACTTCTCTCTGGCAAGGCGTAGCCCCCTAGCGAGCGACGCACCAAGCGCATCCTACGCGCCCTCTCCGGTTCTGACGTCAGAACATGTAACGGGCGTGCGCGGGCAGTTATTGCGAGCGAGCAAGTGAGCGAGCGAGCAGGTGAGTGCCGGGAGAGGAGAAGCGAGAGAGGGGGGAGTGACGTCACATCCGCTCGGCTAGGCAGATGTTCGGTCTAGGTCAGGCAACTGTTTTCCATTGATTAGCCGGTTAGGTATCATGCAAACTTCTTGCGTGGGACGTCATTACTGACGTCAATACATCCGTTTTTTACTTCCGGGTTTTTTGGAATTTGGTCGAAGTCGTGCTCACGTGGCGAGTCTCTAAAGTCTACGATTCTGTGCTCTGGTGTGCGGTAATCAGTTATTTCTAATTATTTCTAATTATTCCACCCACTTCAGTAATTGAACTTGTAAATAATCTCACGCTATGATATCATCTGTAATGAAAGCTGTGAATTTTATACTGTACTATTTTTTTAATTGTTTCTAATATTTTGAATTTCGTCACCGCTCGTCTCAGGCGGTGAACCGGAAGTGCTGCGTAAGAAACAAGATTGTCCCTCGATGCTTGCGCCACTAATAATGAGAAGAGGGGAAATGTAGGTGAACTAAAAGACGAAAGGTCGGAAGAGGGATCACCTGCAGCCTATATGTTTTGTGGCGTTTGGCTTTATTAAATAAGTAGGCGAGTCTGCGCTCATCCTCGTGCATCTTCTCACGCTCTTCGTGCCATTAACAACGCAATTAAAAAAAAGGTAAATTTTCACAGAAAATTGGCATGTTTACAACGTCTGTGTATCTAGGAGGTGCCAGATGAATGTATACCTGGATCACATAAAGAGAGAAAGAGAGAGAGAGAGATGAAAATGAGAGAAAAGCAGAGAGGTTAACCAGAGGTTAACTAGGGGAAAGGAAAGGGGAAGTAAATACGGAAAGAAGAGCGTGACAAAAATAAAAGTGCGAAAAAAAATGAGAAGGGACGGAATGGGATCATTATAGTCTTTCTAATTGGTGACTGCCACGTAAAAAGGTCAACAAAGCCTTGACCGACTTTCGGTGCGACGATAGTTCATGTCGGCATTCGAAGTCTGACTGTTCTGAAAGTGACCTGTCGTCACGGTGTGCCAACGCGGTCGCTAGTGACAGCTGGTGCGCGCTGCATCGAGGACAGTGGCAAAGTACATGTTCTATGGTCTCATCGCCGCCGCAGTGACTGCAAGCCGCGCTCTCGTCCGTACTGACTCGGAAAGCGAAAGATCTTGTGTAAGCGACACCAAGCCACAGTCGGCAAAGTACTGCTGTCTCGAGTCCAGAGAGTCCAGAGGGGGGTCTAAGTCGAAGGGACGGGTCCAGTCGGAGTAGACGTGCGTGCTTCAAGCTTGGTGTGTACCATAAAGTTCTGATGGCTTCATTTGCAAGCACACGCATTTTCATTGCAGGGTCCATTCCTGAGAATGGAACGGAGTCTTGCAAGCCCTCCTCATGTGCAGATCCTGCTGCTGCGTCGGCATGTTCATTTCCCATTATGCGACAGTGGCTTGGAATCCACTGTAACGTGATGTTGTGTCCTTGCTGGACGAGGTGGTGAAGCAGCAGTCTGATTTCTAGAACTAGTTGTTTGTGGCGTCGGTGGTGTAAGGCAGAAACCAAGCAATGAAGAGCAGCCTTGCAGTCACTGAACACGCTCCATTTCTTGGGTAGTTCATCAGAAATTACACGAAGTGCACAACCAACAGCAGCGAGCTCCGCAACAGTCGATGTAGTCTGGTGAGATAGCCGAATCTTCATGATGGAGGTTTTTGCAGGAAAGATCACCGATCCTGCAGACCCATTCCCCGTAGTTGAAGCGTCAGTATATAGATGATGATGACCGTTGTATGTCTCGTACATGTGCGGATCACATCGGCGGGCCTCTTCATTGCCGGGGCGAAGAAAAGTTAAGAGTTTGCTCGCACGCACGTATAAAAAGCGTCCATCGTTCAGTCGGTCGTAGGCGGACGTATTAGCTGGTGGACTTCCAGAACCAGATATGCGTGTAACCTTGTCACTGCTCATCTCACTGAGGAAGGGAGGCTACCCTCCCTTGCTCAGTGGAGGGTAGCCTGCCGAGCACAGCCTGGTTATCCTCCTCGGATTTTCTTTCCACTCTTCCATTCTTTTGCGCATCCTAAAGTGGTCAGTGGACGCACTATTTAGGATGGAAGAAGCTCGACTGCGAATGATCGTTATATCGCTGTAAACAGTGTCGCAACTAAAACTTCACATTGAATGCGGAACACAGTCATTATACATCGATACTAACCAAATAAGTGCATCACCTCTCTTTGCTTTCATATCGTACCGCTGGATAATCTTAGCAAAATTCATCTAGATTTTGAATGCGCATTTAATAAGCATTTGTTGTTTCTCCACGAAGGTGATGGTAGTTTGAAGCGAAGAAGTGTGATAGAACTACGCACGTATTTTTGTATACAGTGACTTCGAAACTGTTTTGCAAACGCTTTCCGCGACCATAAATTGTTCGATTGAATTAAAACTGTATTGAGTATCATTTCTCGATAACCTCATTGGTACACGTTCGCCTTCTCTGTAAGTCGGTGGCACAAAACAAGACGACATATCTTTGTGCACGTCTCAGATGGGGTGTCTCGTGAATCTTTTCAATATGACTTGATCGTAAGTTTAACATAGCAGAGTGTGGGTGTAGGCCAGTTGGTTATTCATGATTTTGGGAAGTTACCGTAAGAAAACGCGAGACTTGAGAGAAGGGACAGCACGATACCGCTTCGTGTTGTTCCTTTCTTCAAGTCTCGTGTTTTCTTGCGGTAACTTCCCGAAATCGTAAGTTAAACGTCGCGCTGTTTGCTTGCGTCGTGGGGAATATAGAAGCACTGCACCGCCTTCAGAAAATAAAGCAGTTAGTGGCACTTCTGTTGTCGTCTATTCTTATTGTTGTCTTGTTTTGTGCCATTTCTCCCAAGATGGTTTAACAATAAGGTTTAGAAAACCCGGTCATGAAGCTAGAGCCACCAGTGCTGAAAAAAAAAATTTTTTCTTTGTCCTTCACTCCTTTAATGTTCTCTGTGCAGCAAACAGTGCCACTCCCAACATCTCAGATAACAGTCATAGACGTCAGAAATCTTCGTTATTATTCGAGCTTTGTGCAAGAACGATGCACAACTGTCTACTTCGTGCTCTGCCGGCTAATGGCTTCCGCATAAGTAACTATTAAAATATAGGACTCTAAAAAAGGAACCGCTAAGGCAAACTCTCATGGGCTTGCTGAGCCGCACTGGGCTTAAAACGCATCGAGTTGTCAGGGCGCAGTGAAGTTCAAGAGCGCATTCCGAATAACATTGTGCGAGGCACGCAAACTAAGCAAACACCAAGCGTTACCCCTTAGTCTTCTTTACGGCGTCTATAGAATCGTGCCTAGAATGCCCTAATGCAATGGCGCTGGGCGCAACGTGACCCGCATATTCCTACTTGCAGGTTTGATTTAAACAAGGCCGCCACGCCGAGAAAGAATTAAACGTTGTTTTCATGCGCCTCAAGGTCAATATACGTCATCGCTCGGCCACGGAAATCTTCGCAGAATGCTGCGGAGAATTTTGAGCATCGTCTTGCCGAAAAGAGAGAGTGGCGGAGTTTGCCCAATAAGCTTTTTAACGCGAAAGCGTTAAGGGCTCCGTGTCACAGAAAAATGCGGCGTCGGTGTCCGGCGCCGGCTGTCCCTTGAGCGAAACTTGCCCTAAATGTTTAGCTGCATGCACATGCCACGCCTTGCTATATGATATGCGGCATATGCGGGTTACATCGCCGGACCATTCTCTCACCAAAGTTGCTCGTACCTTGTCTTACATTCTTGACGAAGTTATTCATCGGAATTTCGAGAATGACAGCTCACAAACAAATGTCATGCAACAAAACACCGACAGCGTGTTTCTTTTTTGTTCAATCTTCTATGACTGAGATATTGAAAGTGCGAAACAATAACAGAAACCTGAAAAAAAACATGTAATTTTTTTGGCGCAGCTGTGCGCTACCTCCGGGATTGGCCCACGCAAGGTGCCGCGTTTGTACCCAGAAAGCTCGCCTTCGAGCATAGCGTTCGCCGCCATCACTTCTGCGTAAACATTACGGTTACATAAGCTACAGTTATCGGGAAGTGTGAGGAGCAGTCAGGGATCTTTAAATGCTATCGCGTTCCACTCTTAAAAGGCGATGCTTAAGAGTCATTTTATAGTGCTGCAAGGGCTACTGTGCTGTGTGGTGACGGTATGCGGTGGCAGTGACCGACTGTGACTGTATGTCTACGCTTCTTTCCTTCTTTATCTCTACTTTGCTATCAGTTTTACTCCCCCTCCCCTCTCTCCATAGCGTAGGGTAGCCAACCGGACTTTCCCATCTGGTTAACCTCCCTGCCTTTCGCCTTTCTTCTGTCTCTCTTTTTTAAGCTTCGTCCACTTTTTATCACTAGGCTGCCGCCGAACTTCAAAGAACGCCCACGCAATTGAAGAAAATTGGGTTCCAAAATCTTATGGCCACAGCAAAGATTCGACCATGAGGCACGCGGTAGTGGGTTTACTCCGAAGTAATTTCCGACAAATCGGATTGCTTACCGTGCACCCGATGCATGATACACGAGCGTTTTTGCATTCTGCCTCCGTCGGAACATAGCTGCCGCTGGTGGAATTGAACCCGCGACTTCCATCTCAGCAGCGCAATGTCATGGCTGCTGTGCTGAGTCGGCGGGTACTCAGACGATTCTAGAAGCTATTCACAGCCATCTCTTTACCTGCGTTCTTTAGCCCAGAAAGCATCTCGGCATCAAACTTCCGGGAGAAGCCGAAACGGGCCCGCAAAGAAAGGCCTTTGTCGCCAGCCTTAGCAAAAAAAGTTAAGTTCTGGGCTTTTACGTGCCGAAACTGCGATTTGATTGTAAGGCACGCCGTAGTGGAGGTCTCCGCAACCAGTACCGGGGTGTTTTCGCATTTCGCCCCCATCTAAATGCGGCCGCCGTGGTCGGGATTCGATCCCACGGCCGGCCTTAGCAGTTCTTAATTATTCGCGTAAGAGAATTCACAGTGCGATAGCGTTGACCGAATAATATCTATGTACATCCAGCATTAATTTGAACGCGAACATGAAATAACTAATCTGAACACTTGTTTCAATGTAACTGCATGGAAACGTCAGGTATAATCGGTGCTTAAAGTGAGGGGAAGGGGAAGTCCCAGGGTTGCGGGGGGGGGGGGGGGTGGCCCCCCTCTATTCTTGAATGAGGGGATCGCCTCACCCCCCCCCCCCCCCTCCAAGGCAGCTCAACTGTAGCATGGCGGCACCCATTCGACAAGCATTTGAGATGGTTTTATTAACAGCACTGCCTTGAGCGGGTCAATTCTAACTCCAATCTTGCGATTAATGATTTAATCGTCATTAATAGGTCGATGTAAACAGAAAAGCAGCTTAGTGAGAGCCATTAACAAAATTAACCTAACCACCCCCTGCCTACCACAACGGTGTACGAGCGTGAAAAAATGTTAATTGGGTAATTGTCACTCTGTACAGCTCCACTCAACTTCTTCTCAACACATTTTATTATTTACAGCTAACCCTCGGGTGTGAGGTGCAATTTCCTTAGAAACAAAAAAAACATAACGAAGTTAACGTGCAATAATCGATGTCGCTGTCGGCAAGTTTCTCATGGCGCATAGATACGTGCCAGAGCTGCGTCGAAGCAACATTGGACACTGCGAGTCAACAATCAGGAGTATAGAGGGAAGTGCGCCACGATGGGACAGTTCCCTGGCTTATGTCGTTCGGCGATTTGGTTCTCTTTTCGCGAAGATTTAGCTCCTTTAGATCCGCAAGAAACGCTGTCAAAGCCTCTCGACGGCTGCTTTTCGATGAACGACAGGCATTGAAGGACCGTAACTTAGCGGCAAGTTGTTGGGGTATTTCGATTTAACGAACCTGGCGTTCTTGGGGAAAGTGCTTGTCTTGTGCGTACGTATTCCGACAAAAAAAAAAGAGAAAAGCGCAATCTCCGGGACGCAGTCCGTGCTCGCACCAGGTGCGATCGTAAACCACGTAAGCCAGGGAGAGAGAGAGAGAGCCTTGCCTGTTTCGCCAACACCCTAAAACAACTAGGTCGGTCTGCTATAAAGCACCAGGTTTTTTTTGTTGTTGTTGTTACTTGGCTATAGCTGCTTGTGAGAAATGATTTACAACTAAGTTAACAGCGCGACCTGCTGCCGTGAGCTCGTCACATTGTGGGCACGCAATATAACGGTGCCTACTCACAAACCTGCCTCACTAGCGGCGAGCAGACTCAGTGCGGTGTCGGAAGGCCTGTAACAGTTTATTGCGAGCTCGACCAAGCAGCCAACAGAATGCCACGGTTTTATCTTACGCCCAAGTACTGATACCTCTCACTGTCAGAGCAAGGACTTTTAAGCCAGTGCTTACGAAGAAACGCCGCGCTTGCTACATTTGCGCTGATCGAATTGCTGGGCCGGATCTACGGCTCGAACCGGATTTGCGTAACACTGCCTGTTATCGCTGAATAGTGCATGCCGTTTACTTTCTCCGGTGCTTCTCTCTGCTTCTCTCTGCTTCTCTCTGCTTCTCTCTGCAAATTGAATTGTTTTAGCTTGCACGTGACTTGAAGCAAATCAAAACTGAAAAGGACGACTTAGCTGGTTTTTGAAAAGAATAACTGAAATTAGGCTTCAAAGTGCACCGCCTGTGCTCAAAATTATTCCGAGGCCTTTCCGCTTTAGCTTCTATCCCACTGTTACAATTGTACGTTAAACCACGGGATTATGTGAATCCGATTCCTGTTACAATGCTACAAATTAAGAGCTCATGCAAGCGCACTTACGATGATCAGAGTATTCAGATTGTGTGGTTGCATCTTTAGTAACGCTTGCGTTTGCCCGTGCAACCATGTTGGTGCACTGTACAAAGCTGGCACTTAAAGCAAATGTTGTGAAATCGCGATGAATTATTCTAAAAATTTAGTGTACCCGGCATGTGGAGTAGAATGGTTTATCGATATGGCAGGAATGCACGCCGCTTCAGGAGGGAGAACGTCGTGTCGAACGCGTTTATCCTAGATGCTTTCTCACGAATTGAAGTGCGAGCTTATCTAGCTAAACAAAGCCATAGAGTGTGTACAGTGAAGAGTTTATTCTTTCGTTTGTTCGACATTTTGTGTCGACGATTTCGGCACACGTTCAACATTCAACGTTCAATTTAGAGACAAATCCGGAGCTGCCAGGATCCTCGGAACGATGGGTGATTATTTATGAGAACAGGGCATGCAGGTATGCCAAATCAGGGTTCTGCCCTTCACAAGAAAAAAAAAACGTTGGAAATTTTTGTCTTTCAGCAGACGGCCATGAGATCAAGCTGGTTGGGAAATATCGTTTTCTCAGCGTGATTTTAGACCACCAGCTTCCATGGACTCATCATTTGACCACCCTGGAGGACCAAATTAGTTGTGCGAGAAATGTTCGCCGCAGGGTCACAGATACGAAGTGCGAAGGGACAACTGTATCGCTGCTTCACGCTCACTCAGCACTTGTCCGTCAGAGAATCGGTTACTCCGCCTCTGTATTGCAAAAATCATCTGCGATGTCCCTCCACCGGCTAGAGCTGTTGCCGGCTCGCAGTTTACGAGCGTGTATAGGAGCCCCGCAAGCTGCATATACTCACCTCAATATCGCAGAAGCGTGGGAACCACATTTCAGCGTATTTCGCATCCTGGAAACTTGGCGACATCTCTACAGAGACCCGCAGTGGTTGCTTAGTGGTTATGGTGATGGGCTGCTAAGCACGAGGTTGTGGGATCGAATCCCGGCCACGGCGGCCGCATTTCGATGGGAGCGAAATGCGAAAACACCCGTGGACTTAGGTTTATGAGCACGTTAATGAACCCCAGGCGGTCCGAATTTCCGGAGTCCTCCACTACGGTGTGCCTCATAATCACAAAGTGGCTTTGGCACGTTAAACGCCGTAATTTTTTTACCTCTTCAGAATTTTCACTCAGCATTCTGCGCACCCACTTCTCCCTCTGATAGAGAACCATCCGGGTGCACAGGTACACGCCATGCTTCAGAAACATAAATCACGACTTAAACGATCAGTTTTTTGGCACTCAGACCTCTGATACCCACCATGGCTTCTGCGAGCGCCGAATATAGAGCCGTCAATCGAAGGGCTTAAAAAGAAAAGCGATGTTTTCCACATTAGAAGTGAAACAATCAGCATTACATAAGCTACTTGACAAGTACCAGGAATCTATTCACGAGTGCACGGGTGGTTCTGTAATCAAAGAAAGTGCCAATGTACAGCTTGTGTCATACCATTCTTACAGGTAGAATACGCGTGTCGGCTAGGACACACGTCATCACCAACAATAGCCGAATTAGCGGCAATTCTCCAAGAGACTTATTTTATCAAAACATATGAGTCACCAACAAAGTGGGTAATTTGTAGGGACTTAACGGCTCTAGCGTTTCTTGCATATGTTGATGACAGCCAACCACACGAAAGAATAACATACGCAGTACTGGACAGTTTAACTCAGGTTAACGAAAGGAAACATGAAGTGATATTACAGTGGGTCCCGGGACATGTTGGTATGGCAGGCAACGACTTAGCGTCGTTGGCGAAATCTGCCCATAAAGTTGTAGAAATTTAACATGCCTTTATCACCAATAGAAACGAAACGCATATTGAGAGTACTAAAGAAGGGCTTGTGTATGTCAACCTGGTGTAATAAAAATACTAAGGAATCAATTCTGTACGAAGTGGACCCTCAGCTCAAATACCAGCTGGATGTGTAACTTTCGAAGACTACCGAGACATTAATTCATCGACTGCGCCTTGGGACAGCATATACCAAACATTTCCTATATAGCACCAGACGGGCATCTTCCCCGGCTTGCTCCTGTGGCAGCGACGATGAGAATGTTCGCCATCTATACTCCTCGAATGCCCCAGACAGGCGAGGCAAAGACGACAGCTATTGAACAAGAGCTACGCTCCACTGATCCTCCCCGACCTTTCTCACTCGGAAAATTGCTGGGCCTAAGGCCATCGAAAATAGCACAACGCAAATCACTGAATGGACTTGAACATTTTTGCGAAGACACAGGCATCCTTAAAGGTTCATTCAGACGAGGCCATGACGACACTGATTTCGGTCTGCCGACTGTCGGCGGCAGCGTTTTTTCCTTCGTGTCGGATGACGGCGAAAATGCATGCTGTTGGCCGAGCGCTGCCGGTGAGATAAAGGACGCCCTGCCGCTTCCTCGTCGCCAGTCACGATGCAGCAGACCTTGTTCACTGAACGCACGCTTGAGAGCAGCATAACATCACTGCGCAAACGCTTCGTCACGTGGCTTTTTTTCATATTTAGGGGGCTTTCTTTGCAACCCGGAAGAAAGGACTAGGTGAGACGTATCGCAAAGGGAACAACTCGATCGGTCGTTTCTGAAGGTGCTCTGCTAATCTGCGTATCATACTTGGGGTCCTCAGCCAATAATTAAAAAGTTGAATAATTAAACAATTAATTAGTGAGTTATGGATAAAACAAACAAAAATTGTCTGAGTTACTGTAGGCTATTGCGAATAATATGCGTTCGGTTCAATTCGCTTCCGAAGCGCCTTTATTTTTAGATTCTTGGCTCAAGTTGTGTGGGGCACCCTGTATATGTAGTTACATATTGTATTCTGTGCGTCCATTACTCTAACTCTGTGTAATTATTTATCTGTTTACATGTTTATCGCAGTCCACATCACGGCCGCTTGTGTGTTTTTGGGACTTTGTTGAGAAAGTCATTGTGGTGCGACTAGCATTTTCCTTTTGTATTTATATTTTTAAGGGCGTATAATACTGTGCGCTGTGAAGTTTTGACCCACTAAAGTGGTTTCATTTCATTTTCGTACATATATTTTTTTATATTGTTGTTTCAGCTAGACGAAAAGGGGTAGCCCTCGCCATTATGAGGTGACTACGTCTCTTTCTTTTATTTTCATTTCAATAAAACAAATAATAATCCACGCAGTGAAGTCGTTAGCTTAGAAACATTCAGGGCTCACCTCTTTTAGCTCCATACGAAGCTGGAACGCTGTCGTACATATTTTATAGGAATGTGTATCCGTTCTCATTAGATATTCTTTGGCGACACTTCGGTCTTTATATCCGTCTTTATATATAAAGTAACTTTCCAAGTGGTGTCGTTCCCCTGTCCGTGTTCCATGTGGTGAGCAAATAATATTAACCATAGCTAGCTTTTTTTTCCTACAGGAACTGTATGCTTTTAATCTCTCTGCCGCACAGGGAGCACAAATATCTGAACCACAAAGAAAAAAATTAACAGTCACTTAAATATTCTTACGTGAGTTGAATGCGAAAGCATAACGACTTTTCTAATTAATTGGTCTAATAAGTTGGTTAGGTCAATGATGCGTGAAGTCACATATTGTCACGTGTCCTTTACAACTCTACCTTAGTCCACCTTAATCCACCTTGCTCTGATTTGTACCAACCTTACTCCACCTTAATCCACTTTGCTTTAAACTATACCATCCTTAGTCCACCTTGCTCTAATTTGTACTAGCCTTAATGCACCTTAATGCACTTTAATCTGCCTAATGCCACCTTAATCCACTTTATTTCACCTTCATTCACTTTACCTCACTTAAATTCACTTTGTTCTACCTTAAGTCACCTTAGTCTAACTTGTTCCAACTTTAATTCTGTATTACAACTGACGTCATGGAAGCCGCTGGTTAACTGACTGATGACGATTTTTCTTACCACTCGTTGCAGACAACGGCGGCTTTTCTGCCTCATGGGACGTATAATGCTATCGCATTAATGAACCTATAGCGGTGCCTTATGGTGAAATAATCGCGTGTCGGTCTACTGTTCATTCTGTTCTGTTCATTTAGGCATTCGAGCAGTCAGCGGGAGTCATCTAATGGAAATTCCTGGTTCCTCTGGGAACCTGTGTTATCCTGAGTTTATAGATAACCAGTGGACAGAATAGGAAGGGCACGTCGATATACAGAGCTAGGTAAGAGCTTCCGTGCTTCGTCTAATTGCTAATCATTCTCGACGTTGATCCCGCACGTTCGCTATTACAGCCGCACGCAACAATGTTCGACCCGACGAAGCCCCTGCATGTTCCTAATTTCTTCTGGAAGGCTGCATTGGAACATAGCCTTAATACTCTGCCATTTCATATATGTCAAGAGCGTCCAAGTTTGCGCAAGTTTTATGATATCACGATGTGCCTGTGTGTTCCTGATATATTCATCTATACCCCGTATAAATTTCACAAGGTTTCATGAAGCTATACAATTTTCGGAGTATGGATGTACGAGAGCTTTTCTAGTTAAGTTTCTTTCTCATTACTGTCGAGGCGCATTTGAGTGTCGGTCTTTCACGTTTGTTCAAGAGATTCCGAGCATTTTTGTTTCTACTCTTTTGATTCAATAGTAATGAGAATTTAATAACTTGACAATGGCTGCATTTTGCATAAGGTTGCCAGCAAAATATGGTGGAGTTTTTTGCGAAATACGTTGCTTGCAGGTGGCTCGACTGAACCAAAATCCTATAACTAGCAGGAGCAAAAGAGCAGGTAAACAAGAGCCAGGAAGACAAAAAGCACTGAACGATGCAGACTGCACTGCACAATAATATATTAAAAGTACATAAATTAAAGAAATGACGAGAAGTTAGTCGTAGAAGTGGCCCCTGATAACTTGCAGGTGGCGCAGCTTGACTAACGGGCGTCAACGTCCACTCCAGTATGTATACATGAAGCAGTACGCTACCGAGGTGTCCGTGTTCGACAAAGAAAGAAGCGCACTTTGGAGCGCGATTGCAGTAATGCAATGGAATGGCAGTGTTTCGTATTTTGGGGGGTTATTATAAAATTACGCTTCTCATGGAAGATAACCCGCTATTGGTATGACAAACCAATTTTTCATTGAAATCGCATTTCGATCAATTTATTCTGAAGTTTAAAGACATTTATGATCAAAAATAATATCGCCAAAACTGGTATCCTTTGTTGATGCACTATCTATCCTTACGTCTCTTTTATTTACAAGATTTGAATGTCATTGTGTCTTGAGCGAAGGATGCGCTTGCCGTAGTAATCGTCGTGTGCAGTGTAGATTTTGTTCACTTGGATGCGACAACGGACCTTTTTGCCCCTGTCTATATATTCCATGCACTCATATTCCTCTTCTTTATATTAGATACTATGAAATAAAAAGTTTTAGAGCTGTGATTTGAGTACCTGGCTTGAGACAGGACAGTAATAAGGTCCAACCCCGATAGCAGCAAAGATGTTCTCGAGTGTCGCCTCTCTTTTTCCTTCTTTTTTTTATATAGCTGCGGAAAAACCAACAATAGTGACAGTGACTGGCACTGTGATGAAATTTACTGTGATAAAAATCTTTTCTGAAATAATTGCGAATGCCTAGCGCAACCAGACGGTTCTCTAATTGATTACAGATAGGATATTCTTGTCCACTCCGTATTGAGTGGACAAGTACTTGCAAAACGCGTGAAGCATTTCAGAGCAGAGGCACATGTCCTTTTCATTACGACAAGGTCAGTAATGCCAACAATTTTTTTCAGTGTTTTTGGAAGCGACATTCATTATTCACGTTAATTCTGTCTAGCTGTTTTTGTTTAAATTACATAATTTTAATGAGAGTGTGCGAACTTTAATCAGCACCTGTTGTCATTCGCTGCATGGAAGATAAAATGGAAAGATATGAACCACCGAGAAAGATTAAATACTGTTTCAGAGCATGAACACATTCGTAGTTCTACGAAAAGAAAGCCCAGGAAATAACATAAGATTCGCAGGTAAGTTTCGCAGAGCAGTATACCAACGATAGTACACATAAATGAGTGACATACTACATGGCTACATGACTTATAACCCAAACGTACATAGCGCACATGTAATGTGTCCTACTAAGGATTCGTGATAGATGACACGAAGAATGAGCCTATCACATCTGCGTTGTCTACGAAAATTGTTAAAGCGGCAAGCGTTTCCCTCTGCAACCCCACTATTGGCTACTGACAAGTTGCTTTTGTGAAGGTGAACGATCATTGCTCTAATAACGTTAAATATGCACAAAGTGTATGGTTTGTGGCTTCACATGCTGCAAACGTGGTGTAGGGTTGGTGCACACCTTCGTTTGCATGGCGGCAAGGGCACTACGCACTTGAGGGATGAGTTCTTCCCTGCAAAAAAATATGTCACGCATAGAAACTGCAGACGGGACAGTAAAGTTACGACGGTGACTGGACTCTCAATCCGCAAAAGAAAATTTACGAAGTGCTTAAGTAATTAGTGTCACCTCAGCATACGTCGTCATCGTCTATAAGCGGGCACGGCTGGTCATCGTGAACAAGAGAACGTTTTTCTATGGACACTGTATGGAATGGCAACCGACTACAAGAAACAGAAACTAGTTGTGTCTGTAGACAGTTATAGATTGAAAATAAAGAAAGAATAGATAACTTATAAGATTCTTTCTGTATATACTGCAGACTGATAATATCAAATAATGTGGGCACCTTATTAAGCTGTCGTGAGCAGTTCGAAATCCGTGACACATAAGCGCTAAGTTCGCAATTTTTATTGCTATGGATATGTATTTTTCCGATTTTTCCTTCTTATAGCGGACGTGGGAGCAGAGGAATGGAAAAAGTTAAAAATATTATATTCGCGGGTTTTACGTGCCCAAACCACAACCTGATTATGAGGCCCGCGAGAAGTGCGGGAATCTGGAATAATTTTTGACCAATTGGCGTTCTTTGAGGTACACCAAATGCACGGTACACAAACGTTCTTGTATTTCGCCCGCCATCTAAATGCGGCCGCCACAGCCGCGATTCGGTCTTGCGCCTTTGGGCTTAGCTGCTCAACGCCAAAACCATTAGGCCGCCACGGCGAGTGCAGAGGAACAGCCTGTAGCCAGTGTCTCTACGAAGTACCCATATCTCTTTACAAGCATTTAATGAAGTAGACGACTTATAGACTCTTGTATAGTGACAGTCTATAGATTGGAAGCACACAAAACACTTATCCACTTTTGTCTATAGACTGTGAATAGAATAGAACATCTTATCGTTGTCTATAAACAATATGCAAGCTTTGTACAAACAAGTAACAAACTTACAGAAAAAGAGAGAAGTCTCTAGGAAGTTTATAGACATCTATATACAGTCTAAAACCATTTTTGTAGGGCTCAAGCCCGCAGAAATAAACACAAAGACGAGAGTGGACGAAACAAAATGTCTTGATCCTACTGAAGTTGGGTTTCGTCCTATTGAAGGCCTTAACTGACGATTCAACGGCTGCGT
Source organism: Dermacentor albipictus (assembly GCF_038994185.2). NCBI lineage: Eukaryota > Metazoa > Arthropoda > Arachnida > Ixodida > Ixodidae > Dermacentor > Dermacentor albipictus. Next base: position 71,563 of record NW_027225610.1, read on the forward strand.
ACTTGTTGAGACAAACACGACACAAAAACAAACAAGAAACTTCGTTGCGTTTTGGGGGCAATATTTGATATTTCTGCACTGGATTATTCATCATCCGCCGAAAGGTGATGGGAACTAGGGGGGTACCACATTCTTACAGCCCACTTCGTAGCTAAGTGGTATCACCGTCTACCCGTCATCCTAACTCATCACCCTTCTGTCTAAATTATTAAAATGTGATGCACCACTGAGAGTTCTCTGCCGTCCTCATGATGTTGGTGGGACTGTCCTCTACGTTCGAAATCCCGGAGAGATATCCAGACTGAAAATCCGGATCGTGGATCCAACTTAGAAGGTGCGGCCATCTCCCCCTGAGTTTAATTGACGGTCTTTCACTCAATATCGGTAGGTTCATGATTAGTGCTACGCGTCAGGTTTCAGTGACTGGTAGCCTTAGATAATGGTTAGCATTGAAGTAGTATGCGGGTACCCTTACCGCAATAGCGCTTACTTAGAATAAAAGATCCGCTAAGACAGGCTTTATCGCAAGCTGGGTAATTAAAGCGAGTAGATCGTTCCAACGCCCATAGCCCTTTCGCACGCTTCCACCATATGCACAGGCACCCGATAGCTTTTGCAAAAACTTAACCAATGCTCTTCTTTCAGGAAACCACTCCTATCCTCTTCAATTTCCGTGTTTTCTTTCTTTTACTCAAAATGTACACCTGTTGTTTGTTTACGAAAAACGAAAGTAAAAGGGTTGTTGCGCTACGAGACAGGGCTCCCAGCCGAGATAATTAATTAGGGAAGCCCATTAGCTCCACTTACGACACCACGTACCAAGAGATAAGTGCAGTGCTCGACACAACACAGCCATGCGCTTGACGTGGTAAGAGTGTCCTGCGCATGTTCTGCTTCGGGAAACAAAAATTAGCCGAGTAATGTCGTTAGTGTCTAGGCGGTCATTCGTCCGAACAAGTCGGGATAGGTGGCGCAGTCTGTCCGGCATCGCAGAGTAGCTTTTTATGTACTGTACGAATGTTCTCGCCATCGCTGACAAGAAACCGCCTGGGGTACTCTGAGTGACTCAAACCGATCAGCAAGATGCGTTTCTCAAAGCGAGAGGGGAGAGGAGAAGGTTCCATGTTTGAAACCTAAGAAGCAAGTTTCGCGAAAAAGCGTATGTGCCTGTCATGCTGTAAATATAACGTATGTATTTTTGATACTGAAATAGTTGAAGTGGGCGGTTAAGCAAACACATCTGTTATAATGGGCGGCGAGGGGAGGGGCGGGGGGGGGGGGGGTCGAAGGAGCCATAATGTATGAGAATGCGCTTTACGCACTTGGGTTTGTGTGTAACTTATAGCCATCCTCAACAGGTTCTTTTGTACTGGAGTATGAAAAAATAGTAAAGTACTCAGCCATCTTTAAGTATGTACATAATTGCGCATAAAGAGCACGGACACAAGAACAAACGATGGGAGACACAAGGCGCAAACTCGACCCAATTTTATTTCTGAAACAACTTCACCCTTTCATACAGTTATTACAACACAGTGAATATCCCGAGAAATATCTTTAAACACGTGTGCATCCCTTAAGAAAAGCTATCTCTTTTGCTGACACTGTAATTGACGCCTCACGAACGCACCTATATCCTAATTTACAAACATCATTTGCTGCTATTATCAACTGAGTCATTTCGTTTTCGCTTTCATTCTGCTGTCCTTCGCGTCGTTGTTTGTTGACTTCTGATGGTATCACTAATAAAACTCTGACGCTTGGTTTTCTTTCTCCTCATCCCTATATGCACATATATATATATGTATATAATCAATTGATAATCGAAGCCTAAGAAACAATTAGCATGCGCAATGCGATTAGAATCGGTATCGTCAAGCATATAAATATTTAGGTCGCCCATAATAACTACATTCTTGTGCTAACGTTATTACTTTTCGAGACGTACAATGCAATTCGGACAAAACTCAGAAATTGATTATAAAGGCGAACGGTAGATATAATCAAGATTAAGTAAGTTAGCATTAGGAGGCAATGATAGTTCGTTTAGTTCTATCCAAACAGATTCGCATTTACCAAAGCAATATGAAGGTCAGATCTAAATTAGTAAGACATGGCTGGTTAAATGAAGATGCACAAACAAAATACGGTAGGGAAAAAAACCAACGGGTGCTTTAAATTCAGGTCACCGTTCTGCTAAAGATTATTTCAAAATTAAAAACTTTTCATCCCTCAACAATTTTCGGCTGAGGTTGTGACCTCATATATCGAAGTCCAAATTACAAATGTAACCAAAGAAATGTAAAATTATTAATAAACTAAAAGAAATGCCAAATTATCACCGGGTGCACATTTCAATGAAAGCGGGAGAGCGGTAGCCTAGCAGCCTTTCTTTCTTTTTTCTTTTTTTGCGACGCGAAGATGTGAGGGCTCCCTAGTTGCGAGTATCTTGATTTGAACAGGAGGACAGATTCCCACCGGTGCTATTAAGTGCACGCTATAGCGTCTCTCTATAACGAATGCGTGACAGGTGAAGGGTACATTACTGTAATTATGAATGGGATGATGGGCCTATCGTGGTCGTCCCCTTCGTGTAAGGAATCAATAGCACTCTTATGTATTTTTTGTGTATACAAAGAAGGGCGCAAGAATAATCGAAAGGCAGGATCACTGTTCGGGCTGGCATAATCTAGTCCATCGTAAGCAAGGGGGAACGATTGAGAGCGCAAGCTTAATTGCTTGCTCAGTCTGCAATCTCAGCTTTTGAAGAAGGAAGAAGGTACATAACACAACGAAGCACTGCTGGCGATGAAACGTTAAGAAAGTGGCGAATACAAATTGAGACGCTCATCACGAGTGCGTAAGATGCTTTCGATGTTTTCGCACATAAAGCGCATCTCGTTAAGGATGCAGAAAATACGTCAGAGTTGAGGCTAGAAGTTCTCGATGCTCGCTTTCTAAGTAAAGTGAGTGAAAACTTTATTCTAAATGGCCGGCGATTTGGGCGGGGTGGGGCCATAAGCACCCCAGCCTAGGTGACGGGCTCGAGTCCTTGGAGTCGGGTGGATACCTCGGTGTGTCGAACGGCCCACAGTTGATCAGCGAGATCGTGTAGGGTAGCAAACCGGAGACTCATATCTGGTTAACCTCCCTGCCTTTCCTCTTCATTCTCTCTCTCTCTCTTTATTTCTCTAAGAGCCACTCCGGTTCTCTCGTCGGAGGGTGTGGTGGACTACTGTGTGCATCGCAGAAAAAAAAAAAGCAGTTAGGTGACGTCCACACATCGGCGTCTGCGCAGACCGCGTGCGACTACGGGTGGCAGAGAAGAGGTTAACGATCGGCTAAGTCCCATCGTGCCGGGACACCCGTACGATGCAGGCCTCAAGGAGTGATTCACCCTATACTGCATTCTTGATCAGCACTCAGCGCTTGCTACCGTTCCCCTGTACGTCAGTGGTCGCCGCGCGATGCAGACAGCCAACACCTTCGTTTAGAGGCACGCCTATCTGCGATGGAATGCCCTGAACCGTCGAGATTGAACTACGAGTTACGTAAGCTCTTCGAGGATGCGCAGTAACCTCTCTGCTGGCACACGTCCTGCATAACTCCTCGCCGCAGTGTCCGTAGTGCTGCCCGCTAGTCCGATAACAGCACAACCCGTTCAACCTGGCAAATTTAGGCTCCCGCGATGGCACCGTCAATTACGGTACTTTCGCTCGGCGTCGTCGAAACAAACCCGCTCTGGTTGGGAAGTCCTTAATGTCCAAACGGATTTCGTCGCACGAAAGTCACAGCGCTAGCCTCGGGTTCAAACTATACAGAGTCACCTTTATTACTTTGTAGGCGGCGTCTAAAGATACACGTTCTCCAACTACTTGGGCACCAGGACCTAGAATTGGCCGGAGATGTTGCGCTTTTGGGGGTTATTCAGGAGTCTTTAGATGGGTCTTAATGCATTCAACACTCTATGGCATCTCCGGTATGTCTAAACTTCTTTCCAGTAGAACTCAGCTAAGTCCGTGATTATTTTCTCTCGTTTTTTTTTTCACTGCAAGGCCAGAGGGGCCGTGCTCCCAGTCTTGCAGCGCTGTATTTGCAGCCCTTCGAGTTCCCGCCAAGCTGGCCGTCCTCTATCGGAGCCGCCTCAAGGATACGGGGAAACGGTTCTAGTGACGGCGAGGACACGGAGGCATAACCTACCTGAGGTGACGATAGCTTGAACGACGATTTCTTGACTGTTTTGAGTCACAAGGCCGAAACGAGGCTTCGCAAGACAACCTCGGCATTGAGCGCGTCTAATCTGTAGCCTGTGCCTCAACACGGTCCCCAATATTTAACTCGGCAAGTGCCAAAACTATTGCATGAGGGCCTTTATTTGTTTATTTAGTTCCATCGGAAGGCTAAACTGTCAGGATTGAGTTTATGCACGGATACGAACTCTAAATATACGAGTCAAAAATATGGGCAGCGTTGTGGTCACGTAGCGAATTCCTGTCTTCTGAAAGAAGTACAAATGACTTGAATTACTCTGTCTGTAGTGCTCTCGCAAACTGAAAATAGTAATCTAAATGCACGAACAAAATGAGGTGTCGAATATATGTAATGTGGGAATAATTGGCAGCACATATACTCTACGTTTGCAAATATAATCACCACCTTAACCACTCGGCAAACAAACTGCTTTGTGTGGCTATCCGAGAACTTTCCCAAAGCAGCTGTCCAGAGCGATGGGGCCCCATAGGATGCCGAGTAGAAATTTGGAAGGTTTGAGCAGATGGAGCTGACTTTCCCTTTCACCGTCCTTAATTGTATGTTTTGAAGATGCACTTCGGGCTTCACGGCGGACGTTACCTAGTGCCGTGTTTGTGACGCCATAGAGCCATGACACCACTTCTAGTTTTACGAATCCTCTTGCTATATTCGTTTATTTTTCTCCTCTAACGTACGAGCATTTGTACTTCCCCTCTGAGCAACGTAACTGACCGGGAACTTTTCCTGTTTGCTCTTTTCTGTTTTCATCTTCATCTCTCACTTCTTTCTGTGTCTTCATTCCATCGCACCACATTGTGAGGGCATTAAAATATACATTACTTTGTCTGATACTACGCTTATTGTATCTCTATACACTCTATTACTATAACCGCCACTGTGTTTTTCGTCTTTAGCTCAGCGCACATAATCTTTTCCACCTCCCTGCTGAATGTACTAGTTAATTTTAGCCCAAGACTAATCCGAAGCCGGATTTTTCATTTTTTCATTTTTTTTTCTCGCAAGAAAACTCACGACCAAAATGCAGATGTGATACTGTGACAAACGTTGGCCAATTTCGGAAGCGCATTCCCGTTTGCTTCCATCTCCAAGCCGCCGAGACATTCATCCTGGTACAAAGCTGTTCACCTATTCCCTTGAGAGCCCCTGTCCGCAAGCTGTGTTGTTTCCTCATTTACATCCTGGCTGCGGCGGCAAAGTGCCTCCTATTCTATGATGGTGCTGCAAGCCCGGCTCTCCACTCCATATATATTCAGCGAGAGTACCGGGAAAGCGGAGGCAGCCGTCAATTTCCAAAGGAAGTGCAGAAATGCATTCCTGGAAGGCGGTCTAGATTACGTCAATACGTGTGTTTTTCACGGAAAGTGACGAAGATGGAAGCCCATTGGCAGGAAGCTACACGCGGGATGGCCGTCCTATAGGCTTTTAGTGACTTGTCGGGAGAAACGTCCCGAAAACTCACTCGAAGATGGCGCGTATGTAACCCTCGCTTTTTCGTTGTACGCCAGCCATCTTGAGGTTTACCCAAAGCCGCCGTGCGTATTCCGCGAACTGTGTGTAGCAATGTAGAAAACAGCTTTATGAGCTTGTTGGTAGGCCAATCTTTTAAGTAGTTGTGCGTGCACATCGACACGGACATACGAGGCGTTGTGTGCTGTCAAGTGTGGCTTTTACGTCCGTGCCGTTGTGCCTGCATTATAACAAAAGCGGAACGCAGAGATTTATCGCTGTTGATGTTGCGCATGACCAATCCTCGCTTAGCCTCCCCCGTTGCTGGCTCCGCGGTTATTCGTGGGTGGTTGCCTAACGATGGTGTGCACCGTTATGAGTGAGTTGGAGAAGGTTTCTCGGTGTTATAGTCGAGAAATAGATACTCGGGCGAAACACTTACCTGTCAAGAACGCCAGCTTAACCCCTTTTTTTGCAACATCACCACCTCCCATAGTTGAGTCGGGGTAGAAGCTTGAGCGAGCCCTGCTGGGTGCTATAACGTAAAACTATTCCAAACTTTTCTATTCCAATTCTGCAATCAGCCTCGCAGCGATTAGTCAAACACTTTTCTTGGGCCAGCCCCACTTCACCTGTCTGTCAGGCGACGTCACGAAAACCGCGATAGCTCCCCATCTTACATGACGTGTACACACTGATTATGCATGATGTGACCGAACGAAACAAAAATAGTTATTTCTGACTCGACGCGTTTTTGCCATTATCTCTCGGCTATTGGTCAAGTGTTTTCGGGCGGCACCCACTTCACCAGCCTGTCACGCAACGTCACAAAACCGCAAAAACTCACCGCGTCAAAGTGACGTATACGCATTAAAGATGCATTAATATGCCGAACAAAACTGAATACTCTTCTGAATAGCCGCAGGATGCCCCGTTCCTAATGGAATAAAAGATGGCTGCCGCCGATCGCTCAGTCACTGGCTACTCGCACGGGCGGAGAGCATAGGTTTATTTGCGTGTAGTAAAACTTCTTGCGTGGCCGTGTAACGTTCTCGAGCACTTTCGGCAAGTTTACGACCTCGTTCTGCCAACTCTTTTTTGCTGAGGGTGCGTTTTAGTATCATTCCTGAGCTTCCATTGCATGCCGCCGCGATTGTCGACGAGCCACCGCAAGCTATGTAAGGGAAAGCGGACTAATCGAAGACGCCGGCACCACCCTCTTCATTCGGTTATCGATTTTCAGTGCAGTGGCTCGGCCCCATCGAATCCCTCTCCATTCGAGATGCACTTCGCTTCTTGTGAGCCAATTAGATAAGACAAGCCGCTCAGTGTAGGCAATGTTATTCGTTTTTCAAGCAAACAAAAGTGACCTCCAATGAACGAGGAATGCATTTGATTGGTCTGTTGAGACAACCCTGCGGGTGACCGCCCGATGCTTGCGTCTGCGGTTACGCAAATTTGACGTCAGAAGATTAGAATAAAAACATATTGGAATAGTTTTACGTTATAGGGCCGCTGTTCTGTGATAGACGAAACTGAACAAAGAAGATGAGAAACAGCGAACATGCTTGCATGTCATTGCCATTTGAATTGGCTTTTTGAGTACGGTATAATAGAACGAGGAGTTGGTTACGCGCAGATTATTTATTATACAAGATTGTTTACTTATTATTGCAGAAATAAAGCAATGCATCCGCGTCACTACATCGCTGAGTTTCAAAAATAACATGTTTTTAGCCTAAAAACCGGCCCGGCAGGTGTACTACTCCCGTGATTCTTGCGAAATCACAGATAAGAAAACAGTACAGTATATTAATTCATTATTGTTCTTGTTTTAATTTTTCGTTGTCAGAAAAAGTAATTACGAGGAAGACCTGAATTATTAAACTAGCCGTAAATTGTGCACCCACTACCCATCTGGGAAAACAGTTGGAAAAGGGCGTCATAACATTAAGCACGCGCTTCTTGCCCCGCTGGTATATGGTGGTGACAGGCAATTTGCCGCAAGCTGGAGCCATTGAACAAGCTAAGATGGCGTTTCCTTCAAATTCGCCAGATATACCCGCTTTTTTGTACTCTTTGTTTGGCCTAGCCTTATAAGCTCGCACTTGATGTAATCGCGCCTTCTTTTAGCACGCGTGAATTCACCTATACGCCCAGGGCAGCTGGCGCCCAACTCTTCGCGAACGCGATAGCGTTCTGGGTCACCGCACCGAGTCTTCATGAGTGTTCGGAAAACAAACTCTCCTAATGCGATTCTTCGCTTGATTCGATGTTTGTTTAACGCTGCTTATACCACCTGAGGAAGAAGGTCGATGCCATCGAAGTACCATGGACGGGTAGTGCGCCTCTTGGAGCCTGTCAATGAACGACGGCAACTTTCTCCCTCGATTTCTTCACTAGAACATCTTTATTTATTTTTTGGCACAGTTGTCATGTAAATATTCAGCTTCTAACACAGTTGCAGAATGAGTGCTAAGGGAAAAAGAAAAGCGCTGTCGCTGTCGGTAAATAAATTGTCAACATTACTGAATACTTTCCCCACTCTGACACGCATTGCGCAGAGAACTGGCGCCGCTGTTTGTTTTTTCTATCGCTGTTTATGCTATTCGCATCATTTTGCGCAAGTCCTTCAAGTCAGAGAAGAGATGAGCACAAAAACTTGCCGGTTCACCGCGCTTCGTCGCCCGTACCGAAAGTCGCCACAGGCCGCATCAGCTTTTAACTCGGGACTGCCGGCAGACATTGGATTTTTTGTGTGGAGGTACTGTGTATATGCTCAGTGACTTCGATTTTAAGAATTCCTGTCTTTATGGGACACATTTCGTAGGAATGCATCACAAAGCAACGCGAACCCACAGTCAGCACACCTTGTTCTTGGGTTCTCTCATCGCACCCCTACAAAAATGGCTTCCACCTCCATTCCCGCAACAAAGCACCTAAAGTATCCCGATAGAAACGTCTTTGAGCATCCGGAAAATGTCCAAGCTGTCGCCGCAGCTGAACATACGACATCTTCGAAACATTATTCAGTGGCCTCGGTAGCCCCGGACCAAGCCACGAGGCTAAGCCGAGCGAATGACCTAAACGAGTGCACGAATTGCGCGAATTGCCGCTTCTCTTTTCTCGAACCTGCGAGCGCTCGCAGCTCCGTACTTAACAGGTGCGTTTCGCCATTCCGCCCACAGTGCCTCCCAAAAGTCGCTCGGCAAGAATGCGCTGGAACGTCAGAACGGAACAGTGCTCTCCGCAAAAGGAGCGCAAGCTGTCGCCACCGGCCGGCCCCATTCTACCGTTGCTTCGTGGACTCCCCGAAGACGGCAACCAACGGCGATGCAACCAACCCCGAGCTAACGCGCAAGACGCGCCACCCTCGGTGCACCTCGCCGGTTTTTCGGAGGAAAGGTGCCGGTTGCAACGACTTGCGAGGCACGCGAGCGTGCCGCGGGAGTCGGTAATTGCGGCAGTAAAGGTGCGAAGAAAAAGAGCGAGGAATTTCTAACGCCCTAGCTGTGCGACTGCAAGGCGACAGGATGCAGCTGTGGCGTGCGACAGCTTGCAGAGTGAGCGTAGCCAGCCGAATGACGCGCGCATTCGTCGGCGGCAAAATTACTGCCAGATCCGCCCCGCCGCTTCCTTCTGAAACCGGTATACGTCTGTTACAACGCGCTTAGTTCGCACTTGGGGTCGCAAGTAGTGCACACAAATAGGCGCAGTTACGTGCCCATAGAAATTCTGTGTGTCAGAAAGGCCCGGGAGTGAACGCATAAGAAGGTACATTCGAAACACCCTATCTCACTTACGGGAAAACTACTGCCCGCGATATGCTGTGGAAAGACAGTCAGTGACAGAAGATTTGTCCGATTTCATCAGTCAATCCTCGTCTGAAATAGTTCTATCTGGACCTTGACTGGGCACTCGTCGTCAGCGTAGTATTCTAAAGGCTCTCATCAAATTATAGTAAGCGACTGGTCTGAATTTGAGTATTTGGAGATTCTTCATTGTTCCAGCCCTTTGAACACCATTTTCACCCTCATCAACACTTTCTTCTCTTTCCCTTTTTACTCTCCTTTACCAATGTGGAGTAGCAGGTCGGAACTTCAGTTCAGCTTTTCAATCACAATATATCTTTCTTTCTCCCGAACGAGTTCATTAAAACTGGAAGCACGCAAGATGAGCCAGTAGCCAAGAAGACACCCTACTATTCTTCACATATTGCAATATCTGTTCAAAAGATCTCAAATGGGATGTCTGTGTCCGCCTATCCTTTCCATTACACTGACGTCAACAACTGTAGACGTCGTGAAACCGTCATCGTCAGACCACCTTCTCATACTCAACTTGACCTTCGACATAAATAGAAAAAAAAAACATCTTCGTTTACTATTTGTGAGGTTCTAACTGATACCCCAGGGACAATCTAGAATATGTAGCTGGACACATCGCCGCTGCGTTATGGCGCAGTATTTAGTTCTTTAATACGGGGAAAGCAGATGATGTCGTGGTAAGCAAAGCGATTGTCCCAGGCCGCGCCGATATTGCGGCCTCGGCCAACCTAGGCTAATTGCGCGAGGCGAAACCGAAAGTCGGCTTTTCGAACCCGTACAAAATAGCGGCCCTGATTTCGTTTCATCGCGGTCGATATGGCGCACATAGCGATAAATTACGACACTTCATTCGAGGAACTTCAGATGACGATGTAACAGTACAAGATCTGGCACTTAGCGAGAAGGATAAGGAGATCCGATGGACTCGATTCCTTTGCTCGTTGCAACCGTGCGAAGAATACGGACGATAAAACCAAAGAAAGCACAGGCGAAGTTTATTGACATGCTAAGTTTAAATGCAGAAATGTTAAGGAAAGGAAGGCGAAATTATTAACGAAAAGATAACTTACAGGGAGTGGGAGCCGAACCCTGACTTTCTGCGTTACGCGTTTGGCTGTCTGCACGCGTAGCATTTTCGAGCTTGTTTGCCGGCAAGAAAGGAACGGCGGAAAATAACTCTTAATGGCTAATTTCATAATAAATTTCCCAAGATGATTTGAGTCGAGTTCATAGATTCACTATTATGTCGTTCGACTCGTCGAGTCGTGCCGTGGGGCATTTTTCTTTTTGTCATTATTGGGATTGGGAGACGATTCGCGTGGCACATCGATCGGCACAAAGAAAATTATGCATCCGGGAAAGGAGACGCAGCTGGTGCGGCAACAAATCAATGTCGAATATCAGGCAAAAATATATGTATATATACGTCCCCCATTGAAGAAAATCAGAGAGGAGCACACCCCAAGAAAGAAACGAAATGGAGGGCGCACAGCCAGAACACTGCCCTTCGCCCTAGTGTACATGCGGCTCGGTGCATTGTTAAATGGAGCATTTTATTGTTCCTTTGAATACTCTACCCCACTGTACTGAAGATATTGTTTTCTTTTTCAGGATACCCATGAACACTCAGACAAGGTAATGCCAAATGCGAAGATCGTTAATGTGAACACTGTATATACTATTGAAAAGTTAAAATGCTTCGCAAGAACACGAAGGGTTCCGAGTAGGTGCCTGGTCCATATAGTGCGAGCAAAGAAAGAAGTCGCAGTTTAGCCCGAACGGCGAAGCGTCTATTGCGAGTTAAAATAATATAGTTTGCTTATTTAATTATTTGTTTAGTTTTATCGGGCGCATGAGCTGTAAACATTCGCCTGCTATAGCTAAATTAACAAGCATATGGTCTCACGTGCGCACAGACAACCGTGAACACATCACACTGGATGACTGCGGACGGTCGCTGCTGTCAAAACGCTGGCGTGAGGAAAAGCGGCAGCAGGAGCCAGTGAATTTGCCTTCTTTCTGCCTCTCGCTTTAACGCCAAATAAGCGGCAAAAACACAGCGCCCACGAAACCATCATCCCGTGGTGCACCTAGACTCTGTACCGACCACACATCGCTTTCAAGATAGGGCCCGCGCGGCTTGGCAGCAAAATGTATAGCATAACCAGACAATAGCCTTTATCAATGAAGAAATGTTTTACATTATACATCGATATTATGCAAATATTATAGTTAAAGTATCAGCCATATTGATACATTTAAAGAAGGTCTGAATACAATCATCCCAATGAAGACAGTGCCGAAAAAGAAATTCGCATGGAACGCTATTGGCTAATGTGGCCGGCGTTGCTATCCGCTGTGTAATTCTATCGTGTACCGTCTTCCAAGTCACCAATGCTTCATTTGCCTAATCGATTCGCGTTATGATAAATTACTCCGCAGCAGATCTTGACAATTTTTCAAAGTACAATAATATAATTTCGCTTCTCAAATTATTCATTCTCTAGAACGTGGGTCTCCGGTGTGCCTAAGCAGTTGAATAAGGTTGCTCTGCCGATGCCCTCTATTACGCAGTTCTGCAAAAAAATAATTTGTCTTCCCCACTGGGAACGAAAGGACACAGCTGTGACAGACGCATTACCGCACCACACGATGTTTTAGGAACGTTTCCACGTCGTTGCACACAACATAGAACACTGAACAATGGTATGCATGACAACCACGAACGAGATTTTCCTTTGCTTCGAACCTCCGCGATTTCGAGGAGACCGCTCATTTTCTTGTGGCTTGAATACGATACGCATTACCGTGTTCAGTATGCCGGAGAGAACGTAATTTTTCATCGGATTTGCAAGTGATATCGTGAAAAGAGTTCTCTGTCTCAAGAAGTCAAAGCTGAAATTAATGTGGGCGATTGCGACAAGAGTATATTCTAGCCTCTTGAGCATGGGGAAGCTTGTAATACATCACCGAAATAATTATTTCGCTTGTAAGAATTTGAGCAATACAAACACGCACACTTGAAAATTAAACGACAGAAAGAAATTTTTTATCGCTTGCTTTGATATGTCTGTTCCTTTGTGTTTAGCCCTTAGCTACGAAGAACCTCTTGCAAAAGATTTATCGTTACCAGTAAAGAATTGAAGTCTGCTTGCAAAGCCTTCTCGGAGCAGTTCTTATTTGGTATCGTCGAGAAAATGAAACACTAGCTTTGTTACAGTGAATAATAGCATGGGTTAAATAACGGCGCGAGTGAAAGAATCATGATTTAAAGAAATAATAGGGAACGTTCATTTCTTTATATACGTATTTCTGCTCATTCACTTGAATAAACGTGCAACCCGGGCTATCGATCATGTCAATATCCCTTTCAGTAATAATTTAATTGCTCCGTAGACAATGAGGCGCGAAGTACCTCGCTTACTCGGTTTCACAGTGTTCTACCGCGAAGCATACGATGAAATAGGTGATCTTATTTTTGAAAACAAGTACTCATGTTACGAACAAGACGCACAACGAAGCCATAAAGAAAACATAGGAGTAATGAATTATGTTTAATCGAAAGGTACCAATAATAAAGTAAAGGCAAATATATCACTTGACCAAAATACAGGAGCATGGCTGTCCTCTACGTCCGCTAGTCGACATTGCACGGTCTCAACTCCATCCTCTGTCGGGTTGCTTGCACCTATATAACAATGAGCCTGCTTGTCGGTGAGACGTCAACTCACATTACCAAGGCCTCAGAATCTGTCGAAAAAATTGCGTGACCTCTCGCCTGGTACTGAAGATGTAATGGATTCTATTGATGCGACGTCGCTGTTGACCAGCGAACCTGTCGGCTTGGCAGTGACCACCTACGAAGAGTCCTTACTGCGGGACAGGTCACTTGCCGAACACACGTCTTTCGATAAAACCGCTGCAGACTGCTTAAATTTTGCCTGTACAATACATATCTCACGTTTTGCTCCCACTTTACAGAAACAATTCGATGGCACAGCTACATGGGAGCGTCAATATCCGTCACGGCCGCAAACACAGTAATGGAAGTCCTCGAAGCCAAAGTTCTTGCAAGCTTTACACCTGTGCCCAGGTGTTATGTATATAGAGTTACGTATACAGACACACACACACACACACACACACACACACACACGCACACACACACACCTATATATATATATATATATATATATATATATAGATAGATAGATAGATAGATAGATAGATAGATAGATAGATAGATAGATAGATAGATAGATAGATAGATAGATAGATAGATAGATAGATAGATAGATAGATAGATAGATAGATAGATAGATAGATAGATAGATAGATAGATAGATAGATAGATAGATAGATAGATAGATAGATAGATAGATAGATAGATAGATAGATAGATAGATAGATAGATAGATAGATAGATAGATAGATAGATAGATAGATAGATAGATAGATAGATAGATAGATAGATAGATAGATAGATAGATAGATAGATAGATAGATAGATAGATAGATAGATAGATAGATAGATAGATAGATAGATAGATAGATAGATAGATTATTCCTTTTTCCTTTGGTCTCTTGTGGAAGGATGATATACTTGGCTTCCTTGAAATCCCAAATGCACAACCCCCGAGCTTCGCGTTTACCGTGGCAACAGAGAATGACGGCCGTTTTGGGGCGTACAGATATGCGGCTCACAGAGCAGCCTCCCTTTCAATATCTACCAAAAAAAGACACACACACACAGGGCACTGCCTGGAATCTGCTTTCTCCAACCCAACGATCCATAAATGGTCAGTGGTATCATCTTTGATTACCCGAGCAGCAGAGCGTCTGCTCAAACAAAGAGAACATGAGCAAAACATAGAAGACAGTGCATCAGGAGCTGCGCACGAACGGCTACCACAGCCATTTTTTTTTGCGAAGTCTTTCAGCGTCATCCCAAGCCCCGTAGAACATTTCGATACCGTGCTGGTATCTCTCACACGAAAGATGTCAACGAGGCTCTAGCCATACTATTCGCGTAGATACGATCACCATGTTGCCTATGTGCCAACACGCAAAATGCGCAACAAGCTCGTCAATGTAAAGGACACACCACCTGATCAAAATGTTCCTGGGAAGGCCTGCTCGAACATTTATTAACGAAAATAATAAAAAAATGTAAGAACGCGTCCTTAAACGCTCCCTAGACAACTCCTAGTGCACATTAGAATGCGTTCTTAAATTCGTTATTATTTTTGTTAATAAATGCTCGTGCGAGCCACCCCTGGTGTCATACATCAAGTGTCATGCGGCGAATGCAACAATGTCTACATAGGAGAAACTGGAGGGTGTACCCACACATTAACAGGGCACCAGCGGGATGTAAGAAACAAGAAACATCAGTCCGACGGGATTGCGGACCATGTGAAGGTATATGATCATCGCCTAGTCTAGGATAACGTATCGATATTTGCCAAAGAAAATAACCCGGCTACTTCGACGTTTTCTAGAGTCGCCCCTCATTTTCAAAATGCCTGATAATCTTAAGATGATCGAAGGAAACATGTCATTGGTTTATTCGTGCTCTTTGCGGCAAATCCTCGCTTTCAATTAAACAATAGTGCATTTTCTTCGTAAGAACAAGGAACCCGTAGAGGTTCCGAAACGTCATCCTTGCATTTATTTGACACGGTCGGTGACTGCATTTCATTCTAATAGGCGAGAGAACCGAGAAAAACAAAAGTTCGTTTGATCTTCAGCATCGATTGAACAGGAGCAGCCTGGTCAAGAACAGCTGTCTCGATGATCATGTTTGCGATGATACGTTCGATCAATTCGCTTCCGCCTATGCATTATACCGCTCGGAGCACAGGCACTCCTTACATGTTACGGTATTTCGACGGGTAAAATGTCAGCGAGTGTTTTTCTTGCTCATTCATTCATTCATTCATTCATTCATTTTATATATTTATATTTTATTTTATTTGTTCTCTCGTACCTACATATACTCCAAAGAAAGAACTCGCGTATCCGAAGCACGAGTTTATTCTCGGAGCTACTCTGTACCAAGTGCATGGTGACACGGACGAAAAGAGATGCGTAGAAGGAATCAATAACACTGAAGGAATGGCCTTACATGCGCTTCCGGGTTGCCTGCCTGACCTTTCGCTGGACCCAACTTGCAGCCCTTCCATGCAGTGGTAGGACTGACAAGCCACCTAAACACACTTGGAGATTCGTTCAAGCGTTCTCCGTAGAATAGCATGATAACAGTTTTTTTTTCTTTTTGGAACGACAGCGGACGCTCTGGTCAAGAGTTTGCGAGTCTACGCGGCATCCATGAGAGTGCTCCCGAGATCGCTGAGCATAAAAACTAATGTGAAAGCTCTTTGAAGTGCTTGCGGTGATAGCGATGCAGGTTGAGACAGACAACTGCGAGTACCTGCTCTGGCATCGCCTACTTATTGTTTTATTTCCGCATGACAGACGACACGAAGAAACTGTCGAGAGACAAAAAATAAGTGTGCTTCCTTGGGAACACGATTCCTTGGGGCCTCTTTCGAACGTCATACGAAAAAGTGCGCCTGCCCACTTTCTTCTCCCAACTGACTCTCGTCATAATAGGTCAGCAAATTTTTTTTCATTCATTTAATCATCCTTATTCACCCCATCCCATACCCCTGTATGCCCTGAGGCATATTCCCTCGCATCAAAAAAAAAAGAAAGCTTGGGATGACACGTGTCTCTACCAAACGCATATAAGATGCATCTAATGAGCTTTGCCGGTTTGTGGGCGTTCGTGGATAGCGTGACCGGTAGGAACACTCGAGTCTGTGTCGGTAAATAGAGAGAGCCCTGTATATATTGAGAGGGCTGAATAGCCACCGAGACAAGAGATCTAAGATAAGGAGAGGGTGCAGGAAAGGAATCGAAAACGGATTTCATCAGCGTGGAAAGTTAGACTTGTCGGTGGCTCTCGATTATTGGTACAGCTCGAGGAACACTGAACGGACAGTAATAGACACAGCACGGTGCGTGTACTGCCTTCCGTCTCACTTTTCTTGCACTATGCCTATGCGCTCTGTTTACACGAAAAAGATGACCAGATTCCAGCCCGACATGCTGACTCGACCCAAGTTTATTGCATTGACGTAAGTGTAGCTGTAATCAATAGCCAATACAAGTGGGCTGGGTGGCAGGACAATATACGTAGCAATGTTGACTCCGCTATTTCTTAAGAGCATGACAAACTTAAGAGAATTGATAGAAGAAATATTTTCCTCAATAGTGCTTTCTGTTTAAAACAATTGATAACTTGCTAACTGGTTTTTTCTTTCTTTCTTTTTTGCCCGTTACCACTGAAGTACAGCAACAGTGTTGTTTTTTAGCTGACAATTTTAAAAGTTACTCGCAGTCTAGATAATTTTTACAGGATAGAGGCGAAGTAGATAAGTCACGGTAAAAGAGGAGAGTGACGTTGTCATGCAGGGAACTTCGGGCTTGGCGTCAAGGTTCAGTGAAGCATGTAGAGTCTTCGTTTTCTTTGAGTGTCGTCACAGTAGCTGCATAAATTTAAAACTATGTCATGTATTCATGGAGATCCAATGCACACGTTATAATCTATGCGAGGCCAAACCTAAGTAAAATGGTCAATTTAATGCTTTACAGCTAACCGCGATGCATACAAATTGGTGATGACGCGATGGCCGGTGAACACAGAGTGTGGTCTTTCGTTTGTCAGCTTTAATTGGGCTGTACGACGGGAGCACGGCGGGAGGAAGGTGGGAGCACGGTTAAATAGAAACATACATAGGTAACTGGCCCTCGGAAAATGCGTAAAGTACACTAAGAATGCGAACGCATTAAAATGCATGTTAATAGCGTTTGCGTGGGAATCCATGACACCCTAAACTGCTTCTCTCAATGGCCAAGCTGACGCAACCCAGAAGTGTCATCGCTTTTTAGGCGTAATTATTGACAGGCGCCTTAGATGGCAGCCGCCACTGCATTTATCTGAAGCGGAGACCAATTTCGATCGTTCTCACATTAAAATTCCTATGCGGAAAAAACCTGGGATGAGACACTTCGGTGGGGTCCATGCAGGAGCTGTACAGAGCACTGTTTCTCAATTTCTTGCTGTACAGATTGCCTGTTTTGGCGGTTTTGGGCTTTACCCCATCAGCAATACCACTGTCATCCCTGCGGCGCCTGCGACAGCCACAAGTACGCCTCACGATTCCTGGAATTGCGAAGACCCATCGTTCAGCAGTGGATCTACGACAGTTGAAATCGTCATTATTGCACGACGCATATGGGCACTAATGCAAGTTCACGCAGATGGACATGTTCCTGCCACCAGCTCCACAGTCATCCTGGCCTAACAGGACACAGTAAAGTTCAAGGTGTCCCCCATAACGAGCTCTACAGCAACATAACTTGTCGCCCTACTTGTTGCTGTTAACTGCGTGTACCATACCATGTTCCTGCCGCCAGCTCCACAGTCATCCCGGCCTAACAGGACACAGTAAAGTTCAATGTGTCCCCCATAACGACCTCTACAGCAACAGAACTTGTCGCCCTACGTGCTACTGTTAACTAGGTATACCGTGCCAGCACAACCTCGAAAATGGGTCGTTATTTGTGACTCCATGCAAAATCGCCCTTCAGAGTTCGCAATCATCCTTGTGATGCAGGATCCATAAACAACTGTTGTTTGAGATTAGAGAATTTATCCATCAAGCCCTCACGAAGGGACATGAAATCGTCGGCCAATTGCTTCCGGGGCATTGATGGCACTTGCTGATGATGCCGCCTGGTCAGCTCATAAAGGAACGCAGACGGTTCAAATACCCTTGTCAAGAACAAACGCTGCTAGGGGTATTCTTTTACTTGCTCATACCAGGACGCCAACTTTGTGGAACATACCATTTTTCTCGAGCCGCATTATCCACATTCCTTTATCCTACATTGAAGCTGCAAATTCCATCGCACTTTCTCCCGTCATGACGTAACTTTACTGTGCCACCTCTTGTTATGGGCTTTTGCGAAGACCTGCTCATTCCTTATTGTAATGTCAGACACGCCTATCTGTGACTCACGCAAATCTGAAAACACAATCGAACCCATGGTGTGTTTTTGTGATCGTTACGTCAAACACGACGTCCTTCGGAGTGCGTTAAACCGATTAGATGACGGACCATTTGCAGAGACCACCGCAGTCACGTCCGACGGCGATTGCAATGTGACCGCAGCTCGTCCTGGTACTCTTATTTTTTTGACAAGAAGATTAATGTGGGCTTAGAAAAGGGGTTTTTTCTGTGTAGTCGGTGGGAATAGCAAAAGAAATAGACTACTTCCAGGCGAGCCAAGCCAACTCATTGAGACGGTTGGTGTTTGCTTCCGTTTGCGAAGCGAAATGGCCGTGCGATGGTTACTCGTGATCACGCCGGTAGTTCAGTAATGCGCGCTGTTTTATGAAACAGGCGCCCCTTCTACTTATTTTTTCTATCAATTACTATTTTATGTGCAAAACCCACTGCGGCCGACTTCTATATATAGGTGGCTGTGAGCGATGAAGGAAGTGATCAGCTCGGCTTGGTGATGGGACCGACGAGGTACGGGCCCCATATATATATACGGCGACGCCGGCTGAGTAGGCCCGCACAGACTGCGCTGTTTTCCACGGCCGCCCGATCGCTCCGTCCGGCCATCGTACAAATAATCGATCCATGCTTATCAATCAGCGCGAAAACAAACGGAAGACACAGAAGTAGAAGGACACAGGACGAGCACTGTCTCGACATCGCTGTCTAGACAGAGCGTTAAGCTCTGCGCCTTCCTTTGTTCCCACGCTGATTAATAAGTACGCATCCTTTCCAACAGGCCCATCTTTCTACCTTAAAGAGTCGGTCGTTCTTCCAGCGTCTAATCCGAGACCGCATTTTGTCAGAACTTTTTAGAAATCATTTGGATGGCTGTTGGGACAAGTCGGACGGAGCGGTTCATACCACATGTCTCCTGCTGCTACGGGTAAAGCGTTGCCGAATCGACGCTTTCGTTCGCGTTGCCATGAATCAGCAGCTTTACACATATAATTTCGCGTGCGGAAATTCAATAACATGTCTGCGCGTGTTTACTACGGCCACACTGCCACCAACGCAGCTGTGACCACGCAGGACGTGGTCACAGCTCGCCAACAGGACGCGGTGCGCCAAGCAAACCTGCAACAGGGTCGCCGGGCCCTAAATCGTGCGCCTTTCTTCGCAGGGGACTGGGAGTCCAATAAGCAAACTTGCAACAGCTTCTGTGGAGACCCGTTTCACTTTCGTGTGATACCGATTCCTAGGAAAAAAGGGATTAACCATATCAGTTTTATATGTTTCCTTTTAATGTTGCATCACCCCATCCGTCCACACCTTTAAAACTGTTTTTTTGGAACCTGAACTTATTTTTTTTTAAACGTGTCGCATTGTTCTTGAAATAATAGAGCGAGCCCGAATTTACATAGCTTACGGAAAATTCGGCAGAGTTGGCAGGTATGCGTGTGGCTCTGCTAAGTGACATCAGATTATTTGCAAATCCGAAGCTTTTTGCCAACAGTGACCTGAAAACTCGTCTGTGATGACCAGTCTTGATGGCCAACTTCACTCTAACCTAACCACTCTGGAATGACATCCGCAATAGCCAAATGTGAGAGGGTCGAAGGCACCGTTACATCTTAGGGACAAGAGATTTGTGTAGACGAGTTTAGCGTTGACTCCAATAACATAGTGTTACAGGGAGAATAAATAGAAAGCGTAGACCAATTTTATGCTGTATCATTTCCGAACTCTATTTTCGCTAATATCTCGTAGACTGTTTGACAATAAGAATGGAAAGTGGAGGTCAAAGCTGAATTCCTAAACCACGCCGCAACCCCAGCGCTGGCGTGTTAATGTGACGTCAAGTAATTCAAATCATTTCTTCGTTTCTGGGCCATCATGGCTCAGTGAAAACCGTCGATTCCTGTCATGTTCAGTTTCTCGCTGTTCAAGAATACAGCACAGTTGATATTTTCCGATAAATCGTTGGCTAGGCATGAGCAGACGATGCCAAATTCGATGACGTCACGAGCAGCTAGTACGCGGGAACTTCAAGATGACGTTACCATCCTTATAGGGCTTTTCATTCTTTTCTAGCTTATTAATCTCTCAGTTAGAGTCGTTTCTTTTCTTAGTATTGTACGTACGTAATTTACTAATATAGGTGAACCTAATTTTCTATTCAACGTCTCTGTAACGATGGCACGCATCTGTGATGTATGTCTCTTTTCCATTTCCTTATATTTCTACCTCCCCATCCCCACCTCCTCCAAATGTAAGCGGGATTTTCTTTTGTGGTTGAGCTGTCTGCATTTCTTCCTTTATTTGTGCCTTAGTTCGTTTGGAATTATTCTGACTATATTTTTGATGTACTGCGCGGCATA
The DNA here is from genome assembly GCF_038994185.2 of Dermacentor albipictus. Taxonomy (NCBI): domain Eukaryota; kingdom Metazoa; phylum Arthropoda; class Arachnida; order Ixodida; family Ixodidae; genus Dermacentor; species Dermacentor albipictus. The sequence goes on from NW_027225610.1 coordinate 92,563, forward strand.
TGTTGTTAAATATTTGGATATATGACGTGTGATAGATCCCGTACTAAAACCTTAGGCTATGATTGTTTTTAACTGTTTGAAAATACGTTCTCCACGTGTAAAATATCACTAAGTTATCTAACCAGCCAACCAGTCTTGCACTTAATTGGTTACTAAATTGTTAGACACACGCCATCATTCTTATCATTCTCTCTAATAAAGTCAATGAAAGAGAAAAGGTTTAACTATCACGCTTAGAGAAATATTTCTTTAGGTAGTACGTACTTTTATTCGTGCGAAATGCCTTGGTATGCAACACAACATATTCGCGAAAAAGGTTCAAATATCAGTATCCCAACGACTTCATTTAGAGAAATACTTAAGTAGCCCTCTAATTTCACAATGCTGCCCTAAATTTTTTTTCTTTCAACACCTCCTGTGCTAAGTTCTAAGCATATTTGTGACCTGGCATGTATCGGCGGCCGTCACATTTACCCGAACAAACAACTGGGAGATTTAGGTGTTTTTGTATGTGTGCGTGTGTGCGTCTGTGCGTCATGATGCTGTAGAAATATGGATATACAGTGACTCTACAACAAGGCATTTGAACACAAGCCTACCAAGTGGCAACGCCACCGAGGGCAAAAGTTCAAGGTTCTCTGAAAAACGACCGCACAAGTGGACGAGGCTGAATTTAGTCGCTGCGGTAGCGTTTTATTCAGCAAACAACGCCTAGTAACCCGACCTCACAGATAGAAGAACGCGCAGTGAATGAAAACTGATCCGCACTTCTTTAAACTGCGCCCACAGAATAGGATTGGTAATGGCGAACTCAAGCCTGTCGCTCTTTCTGGTATGAAAGCAGCACACAAGGCATCGAGAGATCAATACAGCACAAATAAGCGCCTACAATCGTCGAAGCGCAGAGAGAAACTGGTCAACGAGTCTGCAACGTGCGCTGTCGCAACTGCAGTACTGAAGCATTTGTGCATTGACGAATACGCGCAACCACTGCTCCAGCAATGTTTTCTTTCAATAACTTCTCGTTCTTGCTCAATAAGCACGCTCGACGATCCGCGGACGTCAATGACGGCATGAACTCGGTGGTCATCTGACGCGTTACATTTGCTCCGCAAATGTGCTTCGTATCTTTTTCTCAGAAGAAACAAATATGCTTTCCCTCGCAACTGACGTTTTCGAACGCCGTGAACAGACCCGACGCTAAGCATCCGAGACCGGCTGGTCCCTTCGATATAGTGTCGCTAGAGCTCAACCTCACTTTCACGGAGTATTTGGAAAGCGCGTAATCCGTGCGCTTGTGAAAGTGAAACGTAGAAAGCTAGTGAAGCGGCGCCTGCGCCACGCTGTAACATGATGCAACTTGGAACGAATTCTCAGGAAAGCGCCACTTTTCAGATGTTATATGTCCCAAGCGTCCGTCGAAATGAGCAGCCGTTCCAGTTCCTTCTTTTATGAAAACGCAGTTTGATGCATTGAAGCGCGAATGCATCTCGAACACCGGTGCATTTCGTCAGACACTTTGAAAACTATAATATCTCGAAGCTGGTGCAGTCCTCAGAACTCGTTCCAAGTGGATACGCCTTGCGAACTCCCCGGCTGCAATTCGTAGATTGAAATACGTGCCGCAAAGTAATGAAGTATAAAGGTAATTACCATAATTACGTTAATGATTTAATTAAGCATTTTTGCGTCTCGTTGAAATGGCCGCCTCGTCGTGTAATTTAGATCAGTGACTAGAATTTCGCCATCTACCACAGGCACTTTTTATAAATCTGGTTCAGCTAAAGGAAAACACCCTATACACCATTCATGTGCAGTGTAGACAGTATTGGCCCTAACGTGGACCCTTGAAGCACAACTCCTTGAATCATATGACTGCATCTCTTCCTTTTATATTCATTTCATTAAAGAAATGCAAGTTAGATACAAATTAATTCACTGATACATATTGTTTCGTGTTCGTGCTTCCAGTTCGTGATATTATTGTCACTGACTACACCACAAGAAACTTCGAACCAACGCTGTGAGCACCGCTGCTACAACATTCCCACCAACGCCTCAATCACCAGGGAACAACGAAACCACTGATTTACTTGTACCGCGTAACATGTCTGCGCAAACTGATTTAATTATAATTGACTGCAGGGACGCTGCAATGTCAATCCGAGCCCTGGCATGTTCCTGAACCCTGCGAGTCGGCCGAGTTGGAATGACTGCGATGTAATCATGGGCCTGCTAATTTCAGTGTACTGTTGGTAATGATATTGTCTGATTAACCTTGACCCGACATGGTGGTCTAGCGGCGACGGCGTTTTGTTGTTGAGCGCGACGCACTGGTTCGATACCCCAGCCGAGGTGGGCGAATTTCGATGAGGCAGAAGTGCAAAAAAACACTCGCATACTTATTCATTCAGCCCATTCGGCCCATTCAGCCATGGGAGCCGATCTTCTGCACGGTGTCTCTAATCAACTAGTAACAATCACCTCTAGGTGCGATGACACGGAAAACAGGCTGCGACGATGTAACTTGCTTTTCTTTGGCATTCAGGATGACCCAACAGAGGATTGGGCAGCATCGGAGATGAAAATAATAAAGTTTTGCGCAGAAAAGCTGGACATAAACATAGCTGGTGCACAGTTGGAACGTGTACATCGACTAGGCAAATACAATGCAGACAAGCACCGGCCCCTCATAGCAAAGTTCACATTTTTTAAAGACAAAGAACAGGTACTTGCAGCTGCACGTAAGCTTAAAGGCTCATCATTTTTCATACGCGAAGACTTCTCGTTTACCACTCGCCAAGCCAGAAGAAAACTGATAGAATTTGCGAAGACGCAAAACAAGCCGTATAGGTTATCTGTTGATAGGCTGCGTATTGGTACAACAACATATGTCTATGATATTGCAACACAAAATGTTGTGCGGTGGAATAGATAGCATGAGAGGCGCACGTGCACTCATGACCGTCAAGAATCGAGATCCTCTCCCATTATAACACCAATATCACTATCATTTACTAACGTCCGAAGCCTAGTATCAAAGCATGAAATGGTTTCATCCTTCCTTGAAGATGCCGATTCTGACATAGTCATTCTCACCGAAACCTGGCTCCATCCAGATATTTCTGATAATGAATTATTTTTTCTCGCCCGCACTTACAATATCTACCGGCATGACCGCCTTGACAGGCGAGGTGGTGGCGTCATTCTCGCGATTAAAAAAATCATTACATCTTATTTCGTTAACTCAGACTCGAATCTCGAGATCGTTTGGGCCGCCTGTCTAACCCGTTCTACAAAGGTGCTCATTGGTGCCTGTTACCGTCCTCCTGATTCACTTCAAACCTTTGCCACCGACCTTCGTAACAGTATTACTACTGCAATTAAGGCCTGCCCAGCAGATATAATTTATCTATTAGGGGATTTTAATTTTCCACACATTGACTGGGCAAAGCTAACCTCTACCTGTCGAGTGTCATTAGATTTCATTAATTTAACCCTAGATTTCAACTTCACCCAGATTGTCAACCAACCCACTCGCGGTCCCAACATCTTAGATTTAGTACTGACAACCAACCCTGAAACAGTTCAGCAAATAACATACTTGGATGGTTTTAGCGACCACAATCTACTCCAATTAACGCTTAATATTCCGTTACCATATACGAGTATAGTAAAAAAAAAACAATTCGGAACTATAACAAGGGTGACTATGCTACCATTAATGCTGACCTAGACCTTTTTTTTCAACAATACACTTCTCCCTTCCTTTTACAGTAGAACAGTCGAGGAAAACTGGGTACTCTTTCGAGACAAATTACAGTCATTAGTAAAACAGTACATCCCATTATTCAAAATATCCAATGATAAATCTAACCCATGGTTCACCTGTTTTCTTCGCCGTCTTCGAAACAAAAAGAAACGCTTATACACTAGTGCTAAACGATTTAACACCCCATCGGCTTGGGAAAAATACAATCAATGTTTAAAAAACTACAACTCCGCGTTATCCGCTGCTAAAGATAAATATTTTTCACATGACCTCCCTTCTCTTCTCAAATCCAACCCTAAAAAGTTCTGGCAAATTATCTCTCCGAACCACGACAGTAATCACATTTTTTTACATGATAGCAACCATGTGCCCCGTCCAGACAATGAGTGCCCTTCATGCTTCAACACATATTTTTCATCTATATTTACTACTGAAGATCACTCCACCCTACCTGACGTTCCCGATTTAGACTATCAGTACATGACACCCATCGACGTTACTATCGACGGCATTGTATCTCTTATTAACAACCTTAAGTTATCTAATTCTTGTGGCGTCGATGAGATTAATTCCAAAATACTAAAGAACACTGTTATGACTTCTAGCAAAATACTATATCACATTCTCAAACAGTCACTAACTTCAGGAGCGCTCCCGTCAGATTGGAAGACTGCCAAAGTTGTTCCCATATTCAAAAACGGTGACAGATACTCACCAGATAACTACCGGCCAATTTCGCTCACGTCTATTTGTTGTAAAATGCTCGAACATATAATAGCTTCTCATATATACAACCATCTGGAATCAAACAACTTTTTCTTCACTAATCAGCACGGGTTCAGGAAGGGTTTGTCATGCGAGACACAGCTTTTAGAATTCACGACTGACCTGCATTTACACATGGACCATAATGTACAGATTGATAGCATATTCCTTGACTTTTCCAAGGCGTTTGATCGCGTAGCCCATTGCCGCCTAATTTCAAAGTTAAATGTACTAAGATTGGATTCACTGACACTAACTTGGCTCCGGAACTTTCTTTCTAATCGCCGACAATTTACTATCGTTAACAACCTTTCTTCGCCCCTTTCCTATGTCACTTCCGGCGTGCCACAAGGTAGCGTTCTTGGGCCGCTACTATTCCTAATATACATTAACGATCTTCCTAATAACTTAACATCCCGAGTGCGAATATTCGCAGATGACTGCATTATTTACCGCCCTATAACCAGCCCCGATGACCACCTCATTCTTCAAAACGACCTTCATCGCATATTCGATTGGTGTAACGCTTGGTTAATGAATCTTAATTCGTCTAAATGCAAAGTAATGTCCTTCACCCGTAAACACTCAATCTCATCCTTCCAATATAACGTAAATAATAACCCAATTTCTGTAGCTACTTCCTACAAATACTTAGGCATTAATCTCGCACCAAGCCTTTCCTGGGCCCATCACATTACTACTATATGTGCTAATGCTTCCAAATCACTGGGGTACTTACGCCGAAATCTACGTAATTCGCCCTCTAACATCCGTAAGCTAGCTTATCAGACGTTTGTTCGCCCCCAGCTCGAATTTGCCTCCCCAATCTGGTCACCCCATCATAACAACCTAATCAGCTTATTAGAATCAATTCAAAATAGGGCCGCCAGGTTTATCTCGCGTAACTACACTTACAATTCAAGCATCTCACAAATAAAACTTGATATTTCACTTCAACCACTAAGTACTCGACGCGATTTTGCACTCATATCATTATTTCACAAGTACGTTTATGCGGATAGAAAATCTTCTTTACGGCTTGAAGTCGCACCTTTCACATCTCACAGATTACATAATCACCTCAGCTTCACACGCATCTACGGGAACACGCATGCATTCAACTGGTCGGCGCTTCCTCGTGCCATTCGATTGTGGAACGCTCTTCCTGATTTCATCGTCTCCGAACCTAATCCCGATAAATTCCGCCAGCTCATCATTTCATATTCCACCGCGCAACTTCAATAAAGTGCACGATGCTTTTTTCCTTTTTTATTCCAGTTATGTGCTCTCTTGTTTATCAGCTCATTTCGCTTATTATTCTTGTATTCTTTAGTATTGTTGTTATTTGTACTAGAGTGGCAACATTATTTTTCATTGTTTATTAAAGAAACTGTATCGTTTGTTTTTTTCTAATATGTACACTCCAGACCTTGTTATGTTGTACAATGCTTTTAATACTTGTATAAGATAGGCTTATAGTTTTTCACTGTCAATTAATAATGTATGTCTATTATGCTTTTATATGTTCTATATACTCTGTTAATCTTATTGTAACGCCCCCCTTACCCAATGCCTCATACGAGGCCTGTAAGGACAATGTTAAATAAATAAATAAATTAGGAGCACGTTAAATAGGGGGTTAACGTTAATCCAGAGTACTCCATTACTGGTTCCTTAGCAGCGTTACTGCTTCCTAGCAGTGTTGCTTTGGGATGGTACAACACCAAGAATAAATATTTCATTGATTTACCATGTGATCCGCTTCCATGAGCCCTTACACAGTATTATGCTTAGGTTCTGGAGGGTATCAGGCGGTTGTTCATTCCCGTTGAAAACAAACCAACGTATGTTTATAGGTCGCGATAGGAATTTGCAGTAAATTACTATTATTATTTTTTCGCAGTCGCGAGAAACATAGGAGGTCATTGAAAATGCACACGTGTAGTCATTTCCACGGTGACCTTTGTTTCCCAACATTGCCTTCGTCTTGCTTGACTTGCAGCAGCAATGTGCAGTGCATACTTCATTTATCACCTTCTCCCGGGGCATTCCAGTCCCTGTTCTCTCGCAATGTATGTATATGCAGCAACGTCGCACTCGAATAGCAGCCCTGACTGCTCGTTAGGTTATTCGGCGTCGTTCCTTTGCCTTTAATCTTCCATAAACCTGGCTCGCGACAGTTTTGTTTTTGCAGACTTTCGGCATGCAACGTCGTCGAGTAATACTTGCCTCTGAAGCGACTCTACTCTCGCACTTGCTCAAATATTCACATATCATAGGCAGTGCTGAGGCGTACGCGGCCCCGGAGCGTATTGTTACCGCCGCGCGTGCACTTTATACCGGCTCTGGTAGCAATACCTTAAGTGCGTCGAAGCGCCGTAAGGTTCGACTGCTATTGCTGTATGGGGAAAGCGCCTTCATACCAGCAACGTATGTTCGTAACTGTATATTTGAACGAGAAATTCAGTCATTTATTCTTGCATTCACGTCGCGTCCCAGGAAGAGAGAACGATTTCCAGAGGCATTCTCGCTATGCGAGTAGGAGCACTGCTCCTGCATAGAAGTGGAAGAAGCGGCGACGTTAAATTCATAATTTGTAAGCAACGAAAGCGCGTATGTGTAAGGTTCGGTCTACTAGTTCGCTTTGTTAAGGACAAGCGCTTAGTGTGCGAGACGGGAAACAGACAACACATAGAGAAGGAACGCGAAGAACGCGAACGTCTTTAATAATGTATACCGACTAGACACTCGAGATTTTTTGGGGAACTTGTACGCTTGGCGTGTCTATATTGCGGGTAGGTTTATACTTTGTTTGGTAGTCGTTCTCTTGGATTTGAATCACAGTGTTATGGTGGCTAGAGGAGTAGGTGTGACGACTGAGCGCCTTTCACCACTTCTCCGCATCTTGACGCAAAAAATGGAGCTGCTGTCGGTAGAATGGGGCTCCTGCGCACGTCGTTGTCCGTACGCAGGGAAGACTGGTGTAGACAGGAGGTGTAAGATATCGGATATCGCAGCCGCTGATTTCAGCTGTGATGTACACTTCAAATACCGTTCCGAGAAGTGTAACCAGATACGTATGAGAAATTTTGGTATTGTGAGAAAACACGGAATGCTGGAATCATTTTCGTAGCTTCTATGCAAGAGCCTAGCACTGCCGTTCTAGCGGTATTGAACAAGTGCGGAGTTATTTTGGTGTTTTAAGCTGCGAACAAGTGCGTGTTTTTTGTTGTTGTTGTTGTGATGGTGGATTTTGCGCATCCAAGTATCGTTTGAGTAAAAAAAATTGGCTGAAGGCTTAGCTTGGTTAAGCCTGGAAGATTGCGAAAGCAATACCATTGGTTGCGCCTTGGTTCGGCTGATGGCGTGGACATGGTTGCCCTTTGTTAAACTTATGGCTATACATCATCCGACATAGCGCAAGGCGGCGCGCCGACCACTGCGAGGAGCCGAGCTGTAGCCCCATTTATCCTCCTAGCGTGACGTCACACCAGCGAGCGCCCTCTCTCGGTAGCGCCGCAGCAGCGGCGCGCAAGCCTTCGCCTCCACCATCGATGCCGCGAGCTGGGGCCCCGTCTCTCGATCTGGCGTGACGTCACAAGGTCACGTGACGCGCAGCTGTGTAAGGAGGAGCCACGACCACCGACGGGCCGAAAGTGCGAGCAGTATTCCTTTCGCAATAATAAAGTCTGAGATTCAACGTGCAGAAGCAATTAACACACTGGTTATGAGAAACGCCGCAGTGGGGCACTCCGGATTGTTGTTTTTTTTTTTTTTGACCGCATGATGATTTTTGTGCGCCTAAACCTGAAAACACGAGCATTTTGCTTTCCGACTTAATCAGAATGTGGCTGCCGTAGTAGGTAATCGAACCCACAACACAACGATAACCCCCGAGCAACGCAACGATAACCACCGAGTCTTCAGGCACGTAAGAATTCCGCTTGGAGCAAGGATGTTGCACTTGGTGCTGAATTTACAGCTCCCGTGTGATTAGGTTTTGCGTCGTTCGCCTTTCTTAAAGCTTAGTGAAAGATCCTTACAACCGCTGACGCCCCAGATGGCAGCATTTTGTCTATTTCATCAGCAAGTGAATTTACCTTTCCTGCATGGCTTGGTATCCAGATAATGTTATGTGTGGGTTGCAGGAAAGGTAAATTCACTCGCTGATGAAATAGACAAAATGCTGCCATCTGGGGCGTCAGCGGTTGTAAGGATCTTTCACTAAGCTTTAAGAAAGGCGAACGATCAGGGGCAACGAAGGGGCAGACAGCCTAGCTCGAGGGATGACCAGCCGAGCAGGAATGTCAACCACCCCAGAGGGGCCACAGATCAACTGCGGGAACAGCTATTCAGAGCTATTAAACCTCTATAAGGGGCTAAGATATCAATATCCCCCACCACATAAAGCATTAACAAAGGAGGAGGCCGCAGGATGGCGGAGACTGCAAACGGGCTCCTTTCCAAACTTACACATACTAAGTAGGATGTTCCCCACGCAGTATAGCGCAACCTGTCCGTGGTGTGGAGCTAAACCAACATTATACCACATTACATGGGAGTGTACAAGAAACCAGACATTCCACAAACACAAAACACCAAGTGCGGAGCAATGGGAGAGCTGGCTCACCAGCCGCGAGCTAGAGGCTCAAAGAGCTCGCATAGCGCACGCGTGCGAGGCGGCCCGGCTCAGTCGAGCCCTGGACTAGGGGCCCATCCATGGCTGAAGAGGACCCAAGCTTCAAGAATGAAGACTTCGGCCTCGACCCGCTAAAACCTTAAAAGAGCCAATAAAGTTTTCCATTCCATTCCATTCCATTCCATACCTTTCCTGCAGAGTTATGGGGTGTAGGCTTCGGTTTCTTGCACGGGAATTCGCATGCTTCCAATCAAACTTTTATTGAGGGCGGTGTTACGAACTAATTTCGCACAAAGAGAAAAAACGCGACAGACGTGGAATCTTCCACTGCCACATCCGGCGGCCGAGCGTGAGGAAACACGCAGCCATGACAATCTCCGAAAACGCCGGCACAGAAGGCTTGAAGCGTACCCGCCCCGGTCGCTCGGTGGCTATGGTGTTGGGCCGCTGAGAACGAGGTCGCGGAATCAAATTCCGGCCACGGCGGCCGCATTTTGATGCGGGCTAAACTCGAAAACACCCGTGTACTTAGATTTAGGTGCGCGTTAAAGAACCCCAGGCGGTAAAAATTTCCGGAGTTCTCCACTACGGCGTGCCTCATCAGAGAGTGGTTTTGGCACGTAAAACCCCATAATTTTAAGGCTTGACGCAGCCTTCACTCGCATCTTGTTGATGCGATCTCTCTGACTGTTAGTGGTCACAATCGCGCTGTGTGAACACGATCCTAAATAATGTTCGCTCGTCTTAATATTCCGCTCTTCTCAATGATTTCGCCCCCGTCGAAATGCATCCGCCGCGGCCGGGATTTAATCTCACGCCACCAGGCTTACCGGAGCACCGCCAAAATTACTATGCGCCACCGAGGCATGAGATATCGTTATTTAGTACGGAATTATAATACAAAACTTGGTTATTTCAGTTTTCTTTTTTTTTTGCCACTTCTTACACGATGATGTGGGGAAGTATAGGCGGGAAGGCCTCTTGGCGTTCTGGAAGAAAGGACGAAGTTTATTATCCAGTGTCTATATAGAAAAGCGCAGAATTCAAGAGGAAAGCATGGTATATGATGTACGCGTCCAGCTTTTGGCGAGACGGTCATTGTGTTGCTTGCAACCACCAGGCAGGCCGACGCGTGAGTCAGCAGTTTATAATACCACGTGGCCGGTGTACCTGCGCTTTTTGTGACGTGCGTTCTTGTACGCCGACTCTACTTCCACAAGCTGCGTTTTAGTTATCGCGAGTTTTAAATAAATCATACTAAAGCAAGATATGCTGCGCATTCGACGAATTCTGGCACCATACTGTATTCGCAAGGCGGACATCAATCTAAATGAGCAAAGCAAACACAAGATAACTTTTTGTTGTGTTGGCTGGTGTTTAGCGAAACCAGGGGCGCTATAACGTAAAACTATTCCAAACGTTTTTCTTCCAATTCTGTAATCAGCCCTACCCTATTGGTCTAAAACTTTTTTCGACCAGCCCCACTTGACCTCTCTGTCATGCGACGTCACGAAAACCGCGATAGCTTCCCATCTGATATGATGTGTGCACACTGATTACGCACGATTTGACCGAAAAAAGAAACATAGTTATTTCTGATTCGATGCCTTTTCATCATTAGCCCCCGGCTATTGGCCAAAAGTTTTCGGGCTGCACCCACTTCATCTGCCTATCACGCGACGTCACAAAACCGCAAAAAACTCACCGCGTCACAGTGACGCGCACGCGTTAAATATGCATTAATATTGCCGAACAAAACTGAATTTTCTTCTGAATAGCCGCAGGCTGCCCCGTTCCGAAAGGAATAAAAGATGGCTGCCGCCAATCGCTCAGGCGCTGGGTACTCGCACCTGCCGGACAGCATGGGTTTATTTGCTTGTAATAAAGCTTTTTGCGTGGCCGTGTAACATTTTCGAGCCTTTTCGGCACGTTTACGACCTCGTTCTGCCAACTCTTCTTAGCTGAGGATCAGTTTTAGCGTCATTCTTAAGCTTCCGTAGCATGCCGCCGCGATTTTCGACCAGCCACCGCAAGCTAATTAAGGGAAAGCGGACCAATCGCAGACGCCGGCACCACCTTCTTTATCCGGTTACCGACTTTCAGTGCAGTGGCTCGGTTCTATTGAATCCCTCTGCACTTGAGCGTGCTCCTCGCCTCTTGTCAGCCAATTAGATAAGACAAGAAGCTCAGTGTAGACAATGTTATTCGTTCTTCAAGCAAAAAAAAAAAATTGACCTCCTGTGAACCAGGAGAGCGTTTGATTGGTCTGTTCGGACAACCCTGCGGGTGACCGCCCGGTGCTTGCGTCGGCGGTTACGCAAATTTGACATCAGGAGAGTGGAATAAAAACATATTGGAATAGTTTTACTTTATAGGGTCCCAGCGTAGCGCACATAGAACAGGTACAGCAAAGACAGACTAGACACCGAACTCTGCGGAAAAACAGATGGCATAGATGCCATCCTAGTTTAGAAGCATGGCTGTTTGGACTAGTTGGTTAGATACAGCAATGGGAGTCATATCGCTGTACGACACGGACGAGATCGAGACAACAAGGACGAGCGCTAACTTTCAACTGAGTATTTATTTCCAGAAAAACACGTAATTGCTACGTGCCACAGATCCATTTGTCATAAAACGCGCAGGCTGTAAAACGAATGATCGCCCCCCTTTTGTGTCATGCGTGAGGAATGTGGTGTATCGCCTTCCCTTATCGTGCGGGAAGGTTTACATATGGCAGTCTGATTGATAGGTTAAGAGAACGTAACCAAACATTGAACCGATACCGGGATGGTCATGTGTCTGTGCATTGCGGTGATTGTGGGTGAAAACCCTTGTTTAAGAAGTGCTCTTTTTTATACAAAGGTAGATGAAGTTATGAGAGAAGTTATTGAACCTGCTTTGGTATAGCGAGGAGCGCTGATAACTGCGCCCGTTCCCCTTCAGTTGCTCTGACTACAAGTGCATTTGCGTTTCCGGAAGCGGCTGGTCTTCATGTGCAGTGAATGGGCCTTTTCGGTGTGCGAGCCTAAAAATACGTGTTTCTTTCTGAAAAACCCCACTCAGTTGCAAGTTAGCACTCGTCCCTGTTTTCTCGCTCTTGTCCGCGTCTTGCAGCGCCATGGCCCCCATTGGTGTATCGTACCTAGGCAGCGTTTGTTGTTGTTTTCATACCTAGTGACCAAAGTTCGCCTCAACTAGATTCATTGAAGAGCGACACATGGCCAAATGCACCTTCCCAGGGGCCCCTGAGGCACATATCCAGTGTGACATGCCCGATGGTCCCCGCAGGGCATCTTCCCACCTTCTTAGACTGCATCCTCATGGGATGAGCACCCGAAAATGGATGGATAGCGGCGAGATGCCCTTTGGCGAAAACGCCATTCAACTCGGTAAAAACGCTTCGCATTAAAAAAAAAAAGATGCCAGGGATATATTTGTACGCCATATGGCATGTTTCTGCACGCGTGCATGTCAAACGACGTGCTCTGCGCCGGAAAACTGAAATATTTACGGCCGCCCAGAGAAAAGCTTTTAAGCCCAGCTCTCTCATTCCAAAGGCGTGACAGTGAACGACGCTGCAGCAAGGGCTTTCGAAATTCACGAACATTCGCTACCTGCGGGCGCACGAGCCACGGCCTGCGCCCCAAAACTCAGCGTCCATGTTTGAGTACCCGTGTAACAGCGGAAGTTCCCGCATAACCGTCAACATCAGCGACATAACAAAGGTCGTCATATGCAGAGAAAGCGCTTAGAGCTGCCGAGATACTATGGACACAGACTCGCACGAATGGTTAATTCAGGACGATGCGTTCTGCAGCCCGCTAACTCTGCATCATCTGGAAGAGGAACGACATGCATTAATTTAACCGTAATACAGCACGTGTAACTCTGTTTAACCTATCTGTTAACTGGTTATGTTCGCAGGAGCAATGAAGACGTTAAGAGTTGCAAACCGGATGGCTCCCCATCTCACTTCTGTTTATGATCAGCGGAACCGTTTACCTTGCTTGCAACTTTGTCTTTATTTTCTTAAATATAGAGAGGCTACCTTTGTACACCTTGTAATGGCGCCGATGAGCTTACGTTGTTCTGGCTAGTATATGGCGAGAAGCTTTCTTCCTCGCATATGACGATGAGTCGGGTGGCCGTAACACGAGCGCGTGTAATTACCCGCATTAGGCTCAGCGCTGCCTGCCCACGTAGCCAAGGGAGTCTCTACATTACGCTAAACGGACCACGTGACTCGTTGATCGGAGACTCCAATTAGGCGTGTCGCATGTCCGTAAGCGATCCCAGCCTCACCTCGACCTCGTCTTCCCGCTCATACTGAAATGTGTCAGCCGCATCATTTTCTTGCATTTTGTTCTTTACTAATATTTTTTTTCTTTTCATCGGAAGCCCTTGTGTCTACTCACACGCGAAGAACGAGAAGGAAAAAAAAATGTGCATATTAAAAGATTTTGCGGTCTTCATAGTTATAGTGTTTATGTTCTTTTGTAGATCCAGAATTTTTATTTCTAAGTTCACTCGTTCACCCTGCTTCTCCTTGTTCGTGCGGTCGTAGCGCTGTCAATCTTTCACAACGCAACCTGCGCACTAATTGATGATATCTTTTGTCGAAGCTGCTGAGACAGTTTTCGTTTTTTTCTGTCTTTCATTGAACATTCGATTTTGGGACTTTTCGTGAAAAAAAAAACGCAATCTCATAATGAGTCACGTCGGAGTAGAGGGCCCCGGATAAATTTTCACCGCATCGGCTTCCTTAACGTGCACTTAAATTCAAGTGCACTAGCGTTATTGCATTTCGGCCCCTATCGAAATGCCGCATTCGAGGGCGACATTGAACCCGTGTCCATGAAATCAGCACTGCATATATATATATATATATATATATATATATATATATATATATATATATATATATATATATATATATATATATATATATATATATATATATATATATATATATATATATATATATATATATAAGACATCGCAACCATTAAGGCACCACTTGGGTAATTCATTCTATCTTGCGTAGTTTTTTAGGTAGGGGGTTCGAAAATTTACGGCAAATAGGATGTAACGTTGCATTACATTTACCGTCAGCATTGTAACACGTCGGAAGCCCATTTTACGTACGGCCTAGACACGGCACGTAAAGAAAGACGCGACACAGCGTTTAATGCTCGTGGAGGATGTAGGTTATTATAGGAAGCAGGTAGCACCAGAATAGTGGCCACAATAAATTGCGATAGATGCCAGCTTTGTTATTTTCACGTTTGTCTTTATCCGCTGCTATGTTTTGTTGCGCGCAACTGCTCTCCTTCTGGTTGTCTAACGAATTTTGAACACTTTGTTGGATTGTTTTTTCTATCTAGCTTGTTCCAGCTGTCTCCGATCTCAAATACGATTTTGTGGGAAACCTTGCTGCACGTTATTCTTGGGCATTGGTGAATAGCTTTGAGTCAATCCGTTCCGGAAGTCGTTAATTTCTTATGTCGGCGCACAAATTTTACGGGAGTAAAATTTTACAACGCGCGTTCACAGGATTCACTGTAACCGAAAGTTGTATGCCTGCCGATATTTTGTAGCAGTTTTATCTCTTTTCTTTCCTTTCTTTACTAACGACGTGCCCTGACTGGCCAGCGTGGAATAATCTGGCGTGATCTCATTCCACAATAACATCACGATCACACGGCTCGACCACGTAAGCAAAATGAGAAAAAAAAACTTACTTTCTGTCATTGTTTAGTCGGAAACCTCACCTGACAGACGTTCTCCCGTCCGCACGTTCTTCCTTCCCAAGTATATGTTATGGGGAATTAGAATTTCTCAACTTTAAACCGTCTGTATAGTTTGTCTGTAGTTTGCCTCCTGCCCCTCCCCGCCACCATTTGAGATTCACATTTTCGCCCAACAATAATCATCGTCTATCTTGCACATCTCATCTTTAACGCCGACAGGGAAAGACAGAGAAGTTAACCAGAGAATATCTCCGGTTGGCTACTCTGTACCGGGGAGGAGGAAAAGGGATGCCATAGATGAGAAAAAGAATACGAAACGAAAAAAGAAAATAAGAAAACACAAACACACACAACACATCAGGCAGGGTTATAACCTTCTAATGCGACTTGGCTGTTTAGTAATGTTTACACCGTCTCCAGGAAGAGTATTTGCGCTTGTGTTTTCGCTTACAAAGCGCCCTGAATTGCCTCTCATTTGAATAGACTTTGTGGAAAGGCCGTCGATGTTGAAACGACAAAATGCAAAACGGCCAAGAAGAAAAAAAGGAAGATGGCAAAAAAGAAAGAAAATGCGAGCTCAGTGGCACAAAAGAAGTCAGTAAAGTATAAAGACACATCAGTGTCATTACCACTGCATCTCAAACTGTTTCGATTTCGCGCTAACCTCAAATGCCGAGAACAAACGCGCCGCTGGAATAGGAAGGACGAAGTGGCTGGAACTTTGGCGTCTCAAAGCTAAGCTTTAAAGTAAGCGAACTCCTGCAAAAGCAAGAAATAAAGCCATACGCGTTTCAAAGAAAAACATTGCAAAGGTGGCCGCAACACAAAGAACGTTAAAGGTAACAAAATGCTGAGCCCCTCCTGGGTTGCGTGCAGCTGCTTCTTTTTTTTTTATCGAGAGTCGCATTGTTTTGATGTCTTCTATGAATAACACTGGATGTTTTTTTGTTTCTTTTTATTAAATGTATTTAATGAGAGGTTGGTACCTACGTGTGGTGCCGGCTACTCCTCTTACATGCTATCAACAAACACAAAACTGGGCTAATAAACACCTGAACCAACATTCGCGTACTAAGTCTCAGCACTGCAATAAAAACAAATGTTCGCGCAAAAGGAGAGTTCACATGGCATAAATATTCACAAAACCGAAGTCTTCACACGCAACAGATGAGTTCAAAGAGCATCAATGTTCACAAAGCCAAGATGCTCACAGAAAATGTCGGGCACTCGCGAATTAGGTCCCTCTTGAATGCCGCCCTCTAAATTCAACAAATAGCAATGCTACATGAACACGGATACCCAATGAATATGTAATTATGGGTGCCTGTTAATAATGACAATGCGCGAAATAACGGTTTTATAGCTTAGTATTTTTGTGATATTTTTGGTTCCTCCAAAAGCTGTACTAAGGCGCACGCAGCGATCTTTTGAAGTTTTTCTATTGGCCATGGACCTAAAATTCCTCCTGAAAGTAGTGGCTGCCCATTCAAACCTTGTAGTTTTTCCGAAAGGCTCTTGCGGGGAGCTTTGTAATTTTTACAGTGTAGAAGAAGGTGTTCTATGTCTTCCTTAGCCTCTTCAAATGAGCATGTAGCACTGTTGGTTCTTTTTTTCCCCTTTACTTGAAGCTCTAAATATTTAATGTTTTCGTGCAAACGTCCCCAAGTCCACTCATTTGCTTCTGATCATTCCCTTAAAAATGCTATTCAATAGTGCGTGCATTCGTCTTGAAAAAGACATGGTCGAATCCCAGAAATTCTTCTCCTTCAGCAGATTTAGGGTGACTGCGCACTTTGCGAATTCCCTCTCTTTTACTGTTCTGGGAAGGCTTTCATGAGCGAAGCATGATTTACACTCTCTGGAACGTGAAAAAAATGAAGCTTCAATTGCGCCTACTCAGTACACGCTGTCCGACGACAGCTCCGGTCGCGCCTCACGGTGTGTTGCAAACACTCACGTGGGAACGCAACAAAAACAAAACATTCCACGATATCGGAAATCCGAGTGCGGAGCAGTGGGAGAGTGTGCTCTCCAGCGGCAACCCATGCCTCCAGCGGGGGCAGGTACACCGTGCCCGACGGGCAGCCACGCTCAGTGGTGCCCTGGAATAGGGGCGCCAACCCTGCTAGACGGGAGTGATCATCGACAGGAAGACCCGCCGTGGTTGCTCAGTGGCTATGGTGTTGGGCTGCTGAGCACGAGGTCGCGGGATCGAATCCCGGCCACGGCGGCCGCATTTCGATGGGGGCGAAATGCGAAAACACCCGTGTGCTTAGATTTAGGTGCACGTTAAAGAACCCCAGGTGGTCAAAATTTCCGGAGTCCTCCTCTACGGCGTGCCTCATAATCAGAAAGTGGTTTTGGCACGTAAAACCCCAAATATTATTATTATTATCGACAGGAAGAATATGGAAGCACCCGGTCTGACCGCTGAATGACTCTGTAAATTAGAGCAATAAAGTGTATCCTATCCTATCCTATCCTATCCTATCCTATCCTATCCTATCCTATCCTATCCTATCCTATCCTATCCTATCCTATCCTATCCTATCCTATCCTATCCTACAAACTTGCGACCGACATTCGCACGAGTTGCGCGTGGTGACGAGGCCATCGCATGCGCTCTATGTGAGGCCCGTGTCTAGCATGGCACGCGTCGGCGGACCTCGCCACGTTGCTCGCAGTGCTAAAAAAGGAAGTTCGGTTTCGGCCAGATCTGTGTACTGCACGATTTGTGCAATAATATTTGTAATAATAATAATTTGTACAATATTATTCCAGAAGACTTGACTGTTGGGCTAGTTGGTCGTCCATATTTGAAGGAGGAGATAGATGTGGGAGTGAGCCTTCTATCACATTACTGGATGCCGAATTTAACTTCTTGCGCAACCGCCTTTGATGTGCATGTACCGGCTTCTGCTTGGTAGGCGCATGCGTGACAAGAGGATATATATATGTGCTATCGTTCCTTCCATTAAACAGTTGCGAGTAGCGCTTGTCCTTGTGCGTCCTTCTTTTTTCCTTGCTCTTACTCGCGCTAAGCTACTACTTCAAATTTGAACAATATTGGTGAAACGTTTGGTGCCCCCTAAATGGAAACTATTCTTCAAACAGCTCAGTGTGATTTCCCTATCTATATTGTGTGCGACAAATTTAACTCAAACCCATTCAGCGATTTATTATGACAGCCATTCAGCGTTTTACGAGTGCTTGAACACAGGAAACAACGCCTCTATCCTACAGCTTTTTCTGAAGCGTCGTCTTAAATCCTGCACGACAGAGCGGTAAAAAGAAAACCCGCTCGATTTATCAGCGTCTCTCGGAGCAGCCGCGAATGCAACCCCATAAAGCTTCTACATGCACCCAATATGCGTGTGTGTGTGTGTGTGTGTGTGTGTGTGTGTGTGTGTGTGTGTGCGTGCGTGTGTGTGCGTGCGTGCGTGTGTGTGTGTGTGTGTGCGTGCGTGCGTGTGTGTGTGTGTGTGTGTGTGTGTGCGTGCGTGCGTGCGTGTGTGTGTGTGTGTGTGTGTGTGTGTGCGTGCGTGTGTGTGCGTGCGTGCGTGTGTGTGTGTGTGTGTGTGTGTGTGTGCGTGTGTGTGTGTGTGTGTGTGTGCGTGCGTGCGTGTGTGTGTGTGCGCGTGTGTGTGTGTGTGTGTGTGTGTGCGTGCGTGTGTGTGTGTGTGTGTGCGCGTGTGTGTGTGTGTGTGTGTGTGTGTGTGTGTGTGTGTGTGTGCATTTACGCACATGTGTGTTTGCATGTGTGGGTACATGTGTTGGGTACGTGTTTGCATCCGTGTGCATGCGTGCGTAGAAGCGCCCCCCCCCCCCTTATGCAAGTACATTCTTCGTTCCTTGCCGATTGCCAAACCAGAACATTAATTCACGCTCTATTTCCCAGTATCTGCGTGGAAGCGCAATAACGACCCGAGTCGCTGGCGCTTTTTGTTCCGGAATGTTTACAGCCTTCATGAATAAACATCGTTTCGTGATGTTTACGGCCTCTATCGGTAAAAAAACTGGCTGTGGCTTAGCTAAGGTTAAGCCCAGGATGCGAAGCATACTAGCCTTTATTTTAACGCGACAGCGTTAAGGAGCTCGTGTCGCAGAAAAGCCGGTGTCGTCGGCGTCGGCTCAGGCGTGCGGCGCTTGCTCAGACGCACATTTCGTTGTCGCGCCGAACGCTGCGTTGCTCGACGCTCACCGCGTCCGATGCGGGGCGCGTAGTCGCTGCGCCGTAGCAAAGCCACCTAGAAACAGTCTCTGTAGCACGCCGCAACTTTCGCTTCTCATTCCAACGAGCAGCTCTGTCTCCAGGAGGCATCTCACCTCGTGAGTGTCTAGCAGAGGCAAGCGCAGCTGCTTATATACCGCCGCGACGCCGTGAGCGACGGCGTGAGTTGGAGCCCCGTTTCTCCTCTGTCGTGACGTCATGGTGTCACGTGGTCAGCCTTGAAGTCGACGCCGCAAGCGACGGCGCGAGTTGGAGCCCCGTTTCTCCTCTGTCATGACGTCACGGTGTCACGTGGTATTGAAGGCGACACCGCCGCGCCTGAGGAGCTGGGTTGAGCTCTAGTAATATGCTTCGCATAAAAGCAGGCGCGAAATGTCTGCGCTGCACTCAGTCGTGCGCGAATGTATTCTTTTTTTTTTCCCTGTCATTCGCGCGTAATCTACACAGCGCACGAGAACCGCCCGACGGAGTCGCCTCGACTGGCCGTGGTCTTTATCGGACGTTACGGATGGATGGATGGATGTTATGAGCGTCCCCTTTGGAACGGGGCGGTGGCTTGCGCCACCAAGCTCTTGCTACTATGCTGCCTAATATCCTACCTAGGTTAACCCATGAGAAAAAAAAAACACACTATGAACTACCACGTCCAAATTTTCTGATACCCTATTGCGAACTGTGCTTTTGTACGTCTCCGTCCTTTGTCGTTTCCCTACTTTTCTTCCACCAATCCTCCAATCGCCTCTTACTGATGTCTATTGCGGACCTGTTTGCTTTACCACTGCTCCCGCTGAACCCAAGGGCTTCAAGGAGGCCAGTGGTGCCTAAATCGACCGCTGGATAGATGTCTTCACATTCTAATAAAATATGCTCCGTCGTTTCCCTAGCTTTACCGCAGCAAGCACATGCTTCTTCTTCCTTCTTATATCTCGCTTTATACGTGCGTGTTCTAAGGCATCCCGATCTCGCTTCGAAAAGTAATGAGCTTCCCTTTGAGTTATCATAAATGGTTTCTTTCCTAATTTCGTTTTTTCCCCTTAAGTAGTTACTCATGGCAGGTTTCTTTTCCATTGCCGCCACCCATGAGATTAATTCAGCCTCTCTGACTTTCCGCTTGACCTTCTTTGTTGCTGTGTTGCCCACCCCACAGGCCGCATACTTGCTGGTAAGCTTCCTAGTTCTTTTCCTCCACTGTGAATCAATGTTTTGCCTGTACAGATACCTGAACACTCTCCCAGCCCATTTACTTTCCTCCATATTCCTCAGCCGTTCTTCATACTCAATTTTACTGCGAGCTTCCCTCACTTCAAAACTAGTCCAGCCCATATCCCCTTGCACAGCTTCATTTGTAGTCTTCCCGTGAGCGCCCAATGCGAGGCGACCCACTGACCTTTGGTTCCCGTCGAGTCCTGATTGTACCCCTGATTTAAAGCAAACAACCGCATTTGCAAAAGTAAGTCCTGGAACCATTACCCCTTTCCACATACCTCGGAGGACCTCGTACCTATTGTATCCCGTGCAGCCTCAGCGTACGCCATCTACCGGCGACACGCACCATTCCAACAGCGGAAGCAAAGTTTCTTGTGCTGAAGCACTTGAGCATCGCGTTTCAAAGCTACCTACAAGTGTACACAGACAGGTCGGTTTGTACACAGACAGACAGCTGCGCAGCGGCATTCTACATACCCTCCTTTTACGTGTCCTGGTCTGGCCGCCTGGCTATAGTGTCGTCTGCAACAGCAGAAAGTGCCGCCATTACCGCGGCCTTGCGAAAACTGCGCATTTATTCCGCACGTAAAGTGGTAGTTCTGGCGGACTCAAAATCATCGTTGCAATGATCACACCGTGGCCTATCTCGAGACAAGTCTACAAGGCAATCTCTGGCACTGACCAAATTCTTAATGAGCAATGGATTTACCGTGAAATTTCAGTGGAACCCATCCCACGTAGGAATCGAAGGAAACGAAAAAGATGGCGCTCTTGCACGCCGGGCACTGACATGTGTCCCAAAAGTAAGAGCACCAAAGATTTTTCATAACTCCAAGAATGTGATCCACAATCACTTTAGGGCGATCTACCAGGCTCCACACCCAGCTTGTGGGATCCATGGAATTACTCGGGAAGAAGGTTGTTGCACCGCATCCGAACCAACTCCGCGTACACCCCGGCTTGGTTATTCGAGACTGGACGGCACGCTTCCCCGTTCTGTGCCTTCTGTGGTGAGCTCGCCAACATCAAACATTTCATTTGGATATGCCCGCGGTTCGACAAAGAAAGAAAAGCGATGGTCGACAGCCTGCAAAAGAATGGTATGCCGCACAGGACCTTTGAAGACGTTGTTTTCCCCGGAAGGCCTGCGGCAATCAGGAAGAGGGCGCAACCACTGCTGATTGCCTTCATTCGAGACACAGGGCTCTTCCACACCTGGTCCCAACCCGTCCCTCGCTGCAAAAGATAAACAGGCTGATAGACCTATAGATTCGGATGCGACTTTCTTCTGTCTTTGTTTCCATTGCGCATGCTCTCAGCGGACGCAGCTATTGCAAGTTCACGGCTCTTTGTCTGAACCCCTATAATACGGAGCGAACGGATAATACGTTCGAAAACTCCGCGAAGGATGACTGTCTTCGTATTTCAAAAGGACAGTGGCCGCACCGCCAATAACAGGTGAACGCCAAATGCATTGTGCGTTTGCGTATTGGACCATCCGGATCAAAAATATTGAAATCATGACCGGTTCGCAGATTGATTGACTGATCGGGCTTGACGTCCCAAAGCCAGGCCGAGGCTATTGTATACGTTGTATTGCAGTGCTCCAGATTAAATTTAACCCCCTGAGGCTTGTTAACGTGCATTGACGGCTCGGCGTACGAGCATTTCGCACTTCCTTCCTATCGAAACGATTGTGGCTGGCAATCGAACCAGCGACCTGATTTTGTGCAGAAAAACCCCACAGTCGCAGATAGAGCCACCATGGTGGAAATGGGTTATCCTGAAGTACTTTGAACCTCGGCGGGCTTAAATATTCTAAAATAAAAAGAACAATTTCAATTAGAACAGCAGCAGCTTTCCCACGGAATGAAACGCAACCGATTTGTTTTAATTTCGGATGAATTTTTTGTTCTTCGCTTATTCTGTGCTGATGTAAAGCTAAGGGTAATAAGAAACACTGCGCTTTTTTAATTAATAAACATCTCTCTCTCTCTCTCTCTCTCTCTCTCTCTCTCTCTCTCTCTCTCTCTATTTGGCCCGTGCTCTTGGCATATAACGCGAGGGCGACGGAAAGCACACATTTTAATACCACCGCGCACCATTGCCACACCGCGCATCCTGAAGAAAACACAACAGATTCAAACCTTAACAGAACGTGTTGTTCGGTTCTTTAATTACGCTTTCTCGTGAGGAACGATCCCACAACCTTCGCGCGCGAGGATTGTGGGATCGTTCCCCACCTGCGGCAAGTTGTTTTTTCATCCCCTTTCATTTACATTACTTTATTGTTTCCTTATTTCATTTATTAAGCACAATTAATTTCCCCTATGTTGTTCTTGGTGTCAGTGTTTGTTGGCTTCTTATGATGTAGGTATAAAGAACTAATGCGTACAATGGTGATGTTACAGGAAGCGGGGGTTAATCCTGTCGGGGGTTAATCGGGGAAGTGGAGGTTAATCCTGTTAATTTAATAAGCACAAGTAATTTCCCCTATGTTGTCCTTGGTGTCAGTGTTTGTTGGCTTCTTATGATATAGGTCTAAAGAACTAATGCGTACAATGGGGATGTTACAGGAAGCGGGGGTTAATCCTGTCGGGGGTTAATCG
This sequence comes from Dermacentor albipictus, assembly GCF_038994185.2. Taxonomy (NCBI): domain Eukaryota; kingdom Metazoa; phylum Arthropoda; class Arachnida; order Ixodida; family Ixodidae; genus Dermacentor; species Dermacentor albipictus. The sequence goes on from NW_027225610.1 coordinate 115,538, forward strand.
GGGGAAGTGGAGGTTAATCCTGTTAATTTAATAAGCACAAGTAATTTCCCCTATGTTGTCCTTGGTGTCAGTGTTTGTTGGCTTCTTATGATATAGGTCTAAAGAACTAATGCGTACAATGGGGATGTTACAGGAAGCGGGGGTTAATCCTGTCGGGGGTTAATCGGGGGAAGTGGAGGTTAATCCTGTTAATTTAATAAGCACAAGTAATTTCCCCTATGTTGTCCTTGGTGTCAGTGTTTGTTGGCTTCTTACGATATAGGTATAAAGAACTAAGTGCGTACAATGGGGATGTTACAGGAAGCGGGGGTTAATCCTGTCGGGGGTTAATCGGGGGAAGTGGAGGTTAATCCTGTTAATTTAATAAGCACAAGTAATTTCCCCTATGTTGTCCTTGGTGTCAGTGTTTGTTGGCTTCTTACGATATAGGTATAAAGAACTAAGTGCGTACAATGGTGATGTTACAGGAAGCGGGGGTCAATCCTGTCGGGGGTTAATCGGGGGAAGTGGAGGTTAATCCTGTTAATTTAATAAGCACAAGTAATTTCCCCTATGTTGTCCTTGGTGTCAGTGTTTGTTGGCTTCTTATGATATAGGTCTAAAGAACTAATGCGTACAATGGGGATGTTACAGGAAGCGGGGGTTAATCCTGTCGGGGGTTAATCGGGGGAAGTGGAGGTTAATCCTGTTAATTTAATAAGCACAAGTAATTTCCCCTATGTTGTCCTTGGTGTCAGTGTTTGTTGGCTTCTTATGATATAGGTCTAAAGAACTAATGCGTACAATGGGGATGTTACAGGAAGCGGGGGTTAATCCTGTCGGGGGTTAATCGGGGGAAGTGGAGGTTAATCCTGTTAATTTAATAAGCACAAGTAATTTCCCCTATGTTGTCCTTGGTGTCAGTGTTTGTTGGCTTCTTACGATATAGGTATAAAGAACTAAGTGCGTACAATGGGGATGTTACAGGAAGCGGGGGTTAATCCTGTCGGGGGTTAATCGGGGGAAGTGGAGGTTAATCCTGTTAATTTAATAAGCACAAGTAATTTCCCCTATGTTGTCCTTGGTGTCAGTGTTTGTTGGCTTCTTACGATATAGGTATAAAGAACTAAGTGCGTACAATGGTGATGTTACAGGAAGCGGGGGTTAATCCTGTCGGGGGTTAATCGGGGGAAGTGGAGGTTAATCCTGTTAATTTAATAAGCACAAGTAATTTCCCCTATGTTGTCCTTGGTGTCAGTGTTTGTTGGCTTCTTACGATATAGGTATAAAGAACTAAGTGCGTACAATGGGGATGTTACAGGAAGCGGGGGTTAATCCTGTCGGGGGTTAATCGGGGGAAGTGGAGGTTAATCCTGTTAATTTAATAAGCACAAGTAATTTCCCCTATGTTGTCCTTGGTGTCAGTGTTTGTTGGCTTCTTACGATATAGGTATAAAGAACTAAGTGCGTACAATGGTGATGTTACAGGAAGCGGGGGTCAATCCTGTCGGGGGTTAATCGGGGGAAGTGGAGGTTAATCCTGTTAATTTAATAAGCACAAGTAATTTCCCCTATGTTGTCCTTGGTGTCAGTGTTTGTTGGCTTCTTATGATATAGGTCTAAAGAACTAATGCGTACAATGGGGATGTTACAGGAAGCGGGGGTTAATCCTGTCGGGGGTTAATCGGGGGAAGTGGAGGTTAATCCTGTTAATTTAATAAGCACAAGTAATTTCCCCTATGTTGTCCTTGGTGTCAGTGTTTGTTGGCTTCTTATGATATAGGTCTAAAGAACTAATGCGTACAATGGGGATGTTACAGGAAGCGGGGGTTAATCCTGTCGGGGGTTAATCGGGGGAAGTGGAGGTTAATCCTGTTAATTTAATAAGCACAAGTAATTTCCCCTATGTTGTCCTTGGTGTCAGTGTTTGTTGGCTTCTTACGATATAGGTATAAAGAACTAAGTGCGTACAATGGGGATGTTACAGGAAGCGGGGGTTAATCCTGTCGGGGGTTAATCGGGGGAAGTGGAGGTTAATCCTGTTAATTTAATAAGCACAAGTAATTTCCCCTATGTTGTCCTTGGTGTCAGTGTTTGTTGGCTTCTTACGATATAGGTATAAAGAACTAAGTGCGTACAATGGGGATGTTACAGGAAGCGGGGGTTAATCCTGTCGGGGGTTAATCGGGGGAAGTGGAGGTTAATCCTGTTAATTTAATAAGCACAAGTAATTTCCCCTATGTTGTCCTTGGTGTCAGTGTTTGTTGGCTTCTTACGATATAGGTATAAAGAACTAAGTGCGTACAATGGGGATGTTACAGGAAGCGGGGGTTAATCCTGTCGGGGGTTAATCGGGGGAAGTGGAGGTTAATCCTGTTAATTTAATAAGCACAAGTAATTTCCCCTATGTTGTCCTTGGTGTCAGTGTTTGTTGGCTTCTTATGATATAGGTCTAAAGAACTAATGCGTACAATGGGGATGTTACAGGAAGCGGGGGTTAATCCTGTCGGGGGTTAATCGGGGGAAGTGGAGGTTAATCCTGTTAATTTAATAAGCACAAGTAATTTCCCCTATGTTGTCCTTGGTGTCAGTGTTTGTTGGCTTCTTACGATATAGGTATAAAGAACTAAGTGCGTACAATGGGGATGTTACAGGAAGCGGGGGTTAATCCTGTCGGGGGTTAATCGGGGGAAGTGGAGGTTAATCCTGTTAATTTAATAAGCACAAGTAATTTCCCCTATGTTGTCCTTGGTGTCAGTGTTTGTTGGCTTCTTACGATATAGGTATAAAGAACTAAGTGCGTACAATGGTGATGTTACAGGAAGCGGGGGTCAATCCTGTCGGGGGTTAATCGGGGGAAGTGGAGGTTAATCCTGTTAATTTAATAAGCACAAGTAATTTCCCCTATGTTGTCCTTGGTGTCAGTGTTTGTTGGCTTCTTACGATATAGGTATAAAGAACTAAGTGCGTACAATGGGGATGTTACAGGAAGCGGGGGTTAATCCTGTCGGGGGTTAATCGGGGGAAGTGGAGGTTAATCCTGTTAATTTAATAAGCACAAGTAATTTCCCCTATGTTGTCCTTGGTGTCAGTGTTTGTTGGCTTCTTATGATATAGGTCTAAAGAACTAATGCGTACAATGGGGATGTTACAGGAAGCGGGGGTTAATCCTGTCACGCTTGACCGGCAATGGTACCACTGGAGCACCGCGCGTTGTTAGCCGGGGTGTGTCTCCAGAGGTTGACAAACTCGCGTGTCTCGAAGAAAGGTAGTCAACAGTCGTACGACTTCACTCCCGATTACTGCGAGCCGTAAGTTTCAGGGAGGACTGAGTCACCAAAACTTGAGTGAGGAAGAGATTTCTTCATCGGGTTCTGAAGCCACGGCATTTCTCTCCCCGTCAGTGTGCTGGCATATCCAGATGAATTGTTCCACATGCCTGAGCTCACCGCGTGAGGCTCGAATCGGGGGAGGCGGATCGCCCAGTCTTAAACAACCACGCTTGCACGGAGGCAGTTGTAATGAGATATATACGAGGGCATCCTATTCGCGACTATGTGCCACGCGCCACGCATCCGCACGGTGCATATATTGGGAGGGAGCATGGTCATGTGGCAGTGCATAAGAACTAACAAGTTACAACATTATTCTAAAAAAAGGAAATATATGTTTAGTGCTGAGTAACATTACAGGTGTGCCATTAATGCATTGTTTACCTTCTTTTGCCCTGTCTATGGTGCGCACTTGTTATACCTGCAAAGTTATTATGCGACCCCTCGACTGAATTTCGTGCTGACGCGGAACGTTGCGAAACAATGGCGATACAATGGCCTCCTTGAGACGCCGAGAAATCGGCGGATAGGCTCTCCTGTCTAAAGTGCCATGGCACAACAGAACTTGTCGATGCGGCGCACCTACTCTGAAAGCATCCTGAAACTGAAGACATCAGGAGAGGGCACCTTCCTCGAACCCCCAACTTGCCTGTAGATGCGAACGGCCTCTGAGCATGGATATAGGGTCCATGCTGTGAACAAGGCTTCCGTGTGGGAGCCGAAACGTCTTGCTTTTAAAGCTTCATTTGGTCGGTGTACGTCTTTCTTTGTCACATACGGCCCTCACCGTAACCCACTCCTCTCTTACATCATTGAGTTTGGCATCGATTTAGTGTTCTAGCGGTTGTAGGCGAAAGTAGGACCTAAGGTCAATATTTGAATAACGTCGTTTATACAAACGCCGCAACCTTCATTTGCTGCGCTGTTAACTTACGCTCCTTGGCACAGAGCTAAGTTCTGTCAGCTCACCGCTACTATCCCATACTGTCCGGTATACACTGTGAAAATGTTTACACCCTCAAGGGTGTTTTCTTGTCGCACTGGCAACACCCTTACCGTTAGGGCCTTAGAAAAACTTACAGAGAACGACAATGGAGCTCTAAGTGTACGTGCGGCGACAAAAGAGGTAGCTGAAAACAATGCAGTCCTTCTGACAGCCTTGGGCGCACAGGAATATCCGACAAGAGATTTTACAGGGAGAGATATGAAAGTCTCCTGCCGGATATTTCTGTGCGCCCGAGGCTGTCAGAAAGGTTACATCATTTTGAACTTCATCTTTAGTCATCGCTAGTCTAGTCAGAACCCGGTTGCCATCCTCTATACATTTTTGTAAGGCCCTAACGGTAAAAGTCTTACCAGTGCGACAGAAACACCCTTAAGGGTGTAAGCATTTTTACAGTGTATACTGCTCAGACCTCACTGAAACTGTATGGGCGGAGTATATAGACGCGGGTACGAACGCGAAGAACAATTTTCAGGTTCTTGTTGGTAAAACGTGCTTAATATAGGACGTTCACCTCCCCTCTTCACTATTTATTATCAGTGGCTGACGAGGTTGGAGCAGTCCTGGCACTTCACAGAAGGTTCACTAGGCCCGTCTCAGCAAGGTAAGCAATGTGTGTTGCAAGGATCCGCTTGGAGCGCCGGATAAATCGAGTTCAAACAAAGCGGAATTACCGACTCAGCTAACGCAACAGCCTGAAGAGGATGTCTTTAGACGTAACGTCCTTTTTTTCAGTTTCTTTGTTCGAGCAAAGACATTTGCGTTTGAGCCGATAAAAAACAACACTGTTTGGGGAAGTCACTGTGTAAATAAGAACTTCCCGTGTTCGTAAGCACGCCCTTGAAGCATCGGAAGTGGAGGCGTGGAAGCGTGCAAATATTTTTTTGAGGACAGATGAAGGGCGAAAGGGTTGTAAAGCATCGTCCCCATTTATTCTTCGGAGGCTCGAGGGCGTGAGCGGCGGGCTCGTGAGATTCCTTTATGTGGAGTCACAGAAAGTATAGTGCTGTGTTAACGCATTCTGTTACGAATTCGATCAGAGTGTATACTGAGTGGGTGTACCTCACTCAGTTTACTTTACGTGCATTTCCTTTTTTTTTCTTGTAAAGCAGTTTTCACTGACCGCATTGGCTGGCAGAGAGATTCATCTTAATGAAGCATACGAATGAAGCCTTGTTGTTCCCTATCTGGTTGCAGAGAGCTTTGTAAGCACTACAAGTGGCACAAATGATCCGTATTTGACTCCCCTACAGTAAAATCCTCGCACTCTAGCAGAAGCGCTTTGAAGCAGGTGGGATTGCCAAGACGGCAGACCTGTCGCCACTATGGCTGTGAAGCAGCTGAGTTTTCATTTTCACTTAGGTGAATTTTACTTTGGGCCGCGTGGCTATCTACACGGACGCTTCTGCCAGTTCCATCAGCTCTACCGGAGCTGTGACTGTTCCGTCGAGCTCTGTCTGTGTGCGGCCCAAGCTTTCGCATCTTACGACGTAGCCAGCAGCAGAACTTGTGAGTTCTTCAAAGTGCCCTCGAGTGTGCGTTTCAACAGCCTCCTAATTGACGCTCCACTTTCAGCTATTCTGTGGTCGCCTCACCAACTGCTCAACTTGCCCTGCATCATGGTTCTCGCAATCAACTATGGTATGTTAAATATAGGCACGCTCACTCACCACCGTACGTAGGAGAAAACTGGCATTACATTATATCTCAGTGGGTGGCGAGCCGTTGCGGCATTGCTGGCAACGATACCGCAGTTCAAGTTTCTTGCACGGCTCACCAACAACATCAGTTACGTACCTATGCCTCTGTCGGGAACCGATGCAGTGGGGCAACTTTGCGCACTCGCTCGTCGAATCACACTTCGGCAACGGAATTTGCGGCGTCTCGCCAACTCTCGATTGCGCATTCGCCTGCCTCCAGGACTTTTCTGTCGCGAACCAACTTTAGTGTGTCCCACGTGCGGTTTCCTCATCGGAATGGGCCACTGGCGCCCCGCGCCATCCTTGTGGTGGATGTGGCGAAACTTGTCGAGCATGTGGCACTGTCCATCGTTCTACTAAGTTACTTGTACAAGTTAAGGAGCCGCAACTCGACAAAACTCGCTCCCGCGGAGTGGATTCTGCGATCTCTCAGCACCTACCGTTCGGTTCGCATTTGAGGAAACAAGCACGAAAGTGAACGGCAGGTACACAGTTGGCTGCGGTAGCCAAAAACGATTTTCGGAGGATTCCCCGTGAAACGGAACGCCGCGCCAACGCAATTCGCGGTCCATTTAACGCGCTCGCAAATAGGCTGTCAATTTGCGGGTTGTTTCTTTTTTTTTCTTTCATTTCTTCGACTTTGCACTCTTGTTTTTCTTACGTTCGTGGCAAAAAAAAAACGCTTCCTGTCGAGCTGTCGCGGTAGCGACAAACGCGGTAAGTGGTGGGAAAGTCGGGAACTTCCACGTAAGCGGCCACGACGTGAAAAATTGGACGTGGAGGCACGAAGGCCAACAGATAGCTTTCCGACAGAAAATAAACAGCGGAGTGGTTGGCAGCGGAATGCTTTAAGCTGCTCCTCCAGCACGATTCGAGACAGCTCACTTCCATTTGCCGTAAGTGAGATATCGCGCTGTGATGCCGCGATCGAACGTTGGCCGCCCTGTTGACAAACAGGCAAGCTCTATTCGCTTTTACCCTGGCGATTCTGCCTTCACCGTTACTTCAGTTCACATCAGGACATGTGATGCCAGTATTTTTGATTCGAGACGTTTTAAAAGCTCATGCTTAGCTAGCGGCCATCAAAAAACAACCGTTCATAAAAAGAAAACGAACTGTCTTTACGAGTTCTTTTTCATTATTATTGTTTCACATTGAAATAAAGTTAAATAGAACTTCAAAGCACACTTTTTTTATTACTGTCGTCTAGGGTAAGGCAATGTGAATCGAGAAACCACAAAATTCACACTGATTCTAGGATTATCCAACGCCTCCAAGCCACTGGCGACTTCCGGTAGCTAACTGCCAGGGTGCGGTCTCTCGTACTGACCACAGGTTTCCTTGCGTTCTGGGTCACGCCGCCGGGTGGAATCCAAGTTGTAGTGTGAATATCGTCCAAGCGCCACGCCTAGTTTTGCTATCGCTTTGAATGCTTCGCCCTTTGGGTGAAATTGCCGAGTTTTTGTTTAGTAACAATATTTCAAGTGAAACTGCATGGTGCCTGTGTGTGGATCCGGTTCCACTTATTCTCTGACATCGTAGTCGTAGTCGTAATGTTCTAAGCAGAAACAACGATTAGATGGAAAGAAAGAAAGAAAGAAAGAAAGAAAGAAAGAAAGAAAGAAAGAAAGAAAGAAAGAAAGAAAGAAAGAAAGAAAGAAAGAAAGAAAGAAAGAAAGAAAGAAAGAAAGAAAGAAAGAAAGAAAGAAAGAAAGAAAGCGATAGAACACGGTGACATTCATGCACTAGAATTTCACGTACGCAAAATATACGTTTTGCGCGAGAGGTTATTCAGCAAAGCGACCCGCTTTGAATTAACGACCACTATCATTAGGAATTATTTTGGGTCCACGGCATCACAGAAAGATTGCAACATATTCCTGCACACGGCATAGTACAGATCATTGATGGAATCAAAAAAAGCCGGGGATTGCTAAATTAGATGGGGGTTCACTTCACCTCTTTATTCTTTTTCTTGGCACGCCTGCATGGGCGCCTTGTTGTCCTTAATCATATCTTTTTGGCATACTTTTACCGCGATCCCGTTTACACTGACAGCCTTTCTCGGAGGAACCTTTCTGAGGAAAGGAGGAGCACGGTTCTCGAAGAATTAATTGTTGGTGCTGCATTACTGAGGAGGAAAATTAGCGCGAAAAAAATAGACAGCGCCCAAAGGAAGAAAACACATACACAATCCTCGTAATGACTGGCTCTGTTTTCTTTTCTTTTCTTTCTTTCTATTTTTGCTCGGGGGCTCGAAGTGCTCCCAGCCTCTGTGTCACTTCAGGAAATGTTCTACGGTGAGATGAAATGCAGAGCCTTGCTTGGCAAAAAAAAAAGCATCCACTGGCCGCGCAGGCAGGTTACTGGTGATTAATTCCGCATACACGGTGGTCCCTGTAAATTAGTCTCCCCACCAATGGCCACTGAACTGGAGACCTGAAAATGCACTGGCGAGTGCAGCATCGTCCGTCAAAGAGAATTTGCATAACTTCGCCTGCCAGTAAGATGCGCTCAGTTGCCATGACGTCATGGCGGAATCTAACTACTGTAAGCGTCGGCGTCTCTAGAGGACTGCGTGCTTTGGAACGCGTGGAATTGCAGTGAGAGCAGATGCAGTGTGGTTCTGTGGGCACAGATTGCACTGAATCTTACAGCTGTCCTCCAGGAACAATGTTGAAGTTGGTTTTCTTGTTTTAACGCAGCAGATTTGCTACAAATTGGTTCACGTACCGGTTGGATCGGGACGTTTCTTTTTAGCATCTGCATCAATATGGCGTGTGAAAGATGAAACATTCTCTTCAATGAAACTTGTATGCTTGTTTGTTTCTGATGTTCGTTCCACATGGGGCAGCACCCTTTGGACAATGGCGGAAAAGTTAAGTGGACGCCACTGGACACTGACAGCGTTAAGAATTTGAGAACAGTTTGGAGATCCGTTTTTAAGTTTTATTACAGGGGCCACTGCTTCCATTCATTGTATTTACAAATTATGTGTTCCCTATAGCACCTATAGCACTTATAGCACTTAACTGGGTGCTGCGAAATTGAGGGCGTCGGTGCGTTTACCAAATGGCATTTTTGCGGCCGTTTCCTGCTGCCTGTGTGCTCTGAGTCCCTCTGCAGGTGCAATCGGGCTCTGTTCACAGGAACGTGCGAGTTTTAAACTCAAGTTGGATGGCAACAAGTTGCATAGATAAGGGATGAAAACATTTGCGAGAGCTGCAGAATCGCTGGCACTTTGCGGCACGCAAAACAGAAAGAGACACACAGAGAGAGAATGCTCTTGGAAGCATCCTTTCGAATAAACGCAAACCCTTTGAATTCTCGAATGCATGATGGCAGCCAAGAAACGTGGTCGCCGCTTTTCTGTTTTGTTCGCTTAGCTTCGAAACGTCTTTACCACAGCCGCAACAACTCGGAACGCTGCGCCCTCTGTGAGGTACGACATGAAGTGTTAGCGTTATCGAATAAGCGGGCTCGGCGCCGCTTCAAAAAAAGAAAAGACAGAGGAAAAAGTAGTGCTGCAGCATAGATGATAAGTTATTTCTCTCGGATGATGCATCAGGCAGTTTACGGTCATCTTGATTTTTCTGCTCGCGCCCTGCAGCCAATTTATCCTGCGATTCGTAAGCGCTTACCAGGCGGCAAAGGGTTGTGTAACATGTTAAGTGCAGCCGTCGAAAGCGTTCCCTCGTATTTCACTGCGTGAAAAACGGAAATGTCCTCGCAAGCATAAAAAGAAGCCAACTTCCGAAACTAGCTTCAGAACGGTCAGAGAAATGCTGTTGTCCTGTTTACGATGTCCGTTGAGAAATGCGTTGCAATGTTTACGCGTCGAATTGAGTTAGAGCTCGGAAACACGTTTTGAAATATCGAGGCAACAGGGATGCGCGTTTTAGTTTAGCGCGCTTTCTCGCAGTTTGTCTCGAGGCTAGTCGACAGCTCTTTCGTTGAATGCGACTCGCCGCGATAAGCAGAGCGCTCGAGCCTGTGGCCACGGACCCTTAATGGTTAGACTGAATTTCAAACATATTTTAAGTACTTTGCAACTTTGATATTATGCTGCCCTCTGGAAACATACAGCTAACATAATCTGTCAATGTGCCCGATGTTCATCGTTTAAGCGGAAGAGCTAAAGCACGGGAAAAAAAAATAACGGAAAAGCAAGCCGTGAACGAGAAGTATAGGACTGACGACGAGGTACGAAAACATTGCGTAGATCCAACTAACTGTGAAAATCTATGTTGTGTGACGGCACAGGATTGACTGCGCTAAGGCATAACTGTCCCAAGTTACAATTTTCGGGCTGTCGCCGTCATCTAAATGGTCATCACCATGCCTCATCGCCCACACAATCGTCACGAAGTGTTCGTCATTGTCACACCGTCGTAATGACGTCATCGTCGTTGACGTCATTGCAGCACTGTCATCGTCGTCATGCGTCGATAACATTTTATAATATATTATATTATATTATATTATATTATTATCAGTTTCTTATATTATGCCTTCCATCGTGGAATGCTCGCTTAATGTCGACAACACCTTGCCGGAAAGGGATCACCTAATATGAAGACCACTGCAATGTGTTACCTGCAAGACGGATTCCATGGGCTCAAGTAATTTGCCCGGTGCGCTGACGTCTGGGGGCCGTCCTTCCTTTCCCCACCGGAAAAGTTGCATTTAAACTATGCAAATTGTCCTTTACGATTCGAAAAAAAAAAATACGACGAACTTTGAAGCATTAGGAATTTCTTTGTAATGTGCACTGAAGGTGTTTGTTACATTATTTCTCCGACGTGTTTGTTTTGTTTTATGGAGTCTATAGTGGGGCTTGTAGGAGAGTGATTTACAGAGACCGTGGAAATAAGCCGCGGCTGGAGGCTTGGCTTGAGGATAGAACCAACTCAGATCCAGGGAAACTGTACGAGGTGTTGCTGCGTGAAATATATGTAGGGTTCCGCGTATTCGGATAAATCCTACAAACTCCGGAAAAAAATGCTCGCCGGTAAGATTTTCTCCAGTTCGGATTTATCCGAAAAACTCCACTTTTGAGGGCACGTAGCCTACTCGAGCATGGCTATTGTTCCTCTGACTTGCCAGTGCATTTCGCCTAGAACACTTAACTGCTCAGAAACATTTTCTTGCTGAGAAAATGTTCTGTCTAGCGCAGGTAGATGGGGAAGAAGAAAGAATGCGGAGACAAGAGTTCCACTCGTCTTGCTATGCGTTCCCGTTTGTTGGTGCTGCATGCGCATTCCTCTCTGTTAGGACGCACCACGAACACATTAAGTCCCAACGTAAAGACGGATAAGCTATCGGACGCTCGAGGCTTACTTGCCGTTGTTTGCCCTATACATACAGTTGCGCTACATAACAGTGATGTTGTGGCAGTCTTACTTGCACTATCGTGTACGTGATGTGAACGAAATTGTTCTGACGCATGCATGCCAACGACTGGGCTCTCATTTCACAGTTGCACCGCATCTGCTATAGCCTTCTTAGCATCTAGTGCGAATGTCGAAAGGGCGTTCTCTACCTTCCACGTCGTAAGCAAGCAGGACCATGACCAAGTCGGCGATGCATGAATTGGAAATTATAAATTGAAACAAGGTCTATGCAGCTACAGTGATTCCGGTAATAATTGCTCAATAAAACAATTTTCTGAATATTTACAATGTGTTCGTGTATTAGATAAGAGCTGTGTTAATTTTGGAAGAAATAAGTAAAATCCGAAATAACCCGATTTCGTGGTGCGTGTAACACCGTGTTAAATTGTAATGCACCGAAAAATCCTTTACTAAGAAAAAATGGACTCGGGAAAACACACTCCGAATTTGCCCAGAAATAAACTCCGAAAATTCAGAACCACAGATATGACAATCCAGTGGCTTCCTTCCTCAAGCCACACATCTTCTTGGCTGGGAGAGAAAATAACGCCGCACTAGAACGGCGCCTGATAGCGAATGCCGCCACGTGCTCATTAAATTGGTCAACATTCAAGTGAACTAAGTGCTGGATGCTTGAAATACTTCACGTGTTTGCTTATTCCCACCCATTCAAAAGGCTGCCCCCCCCCCCCCCCGTGTTACGCGCCGCACATTGACAATTCTCTCGTGGTTCTTTGAGTACCTTTGCACGGGTGTTGTGCAGGTAATAATGCACACGTAATAGGGAAGTGTTTAGGTAGGAGTGTTTCCTTCTTTACTATGTAAACGCGGTCGCACGCAGCTCATGCATTTCTCTTAAAAACGTGCTGTGCAGGTAATAAGGCAAACATAATAGGAAAGTGTGTAGGTAGGGGTGTTTCGTTCTTTGCTATGTAAACATGGTTGCACGTGGCTCGGCCATTTCCGGTGTAGATTTGTTGTGCAGATAATTATGCACACGTAATTGAAAAGTGTTTAGGCAGGAGTGTTTCATTCCTTGCTACGTAAACATGATCGCACGTGGCTCATACACTTCTGAAGTGCTGTTATTGAAGAACTGTCTCAGAGGGTTTGCGGGGACTCGCACACGCATAATGCCTCAAAAGAGAGAAGCAGCGACGAGTGCGCGAAGATGAACTATACTTCAAGCGACGAGGATCGCTGGAGTCGTGCTCGCATGGGCTGAGACGTCGGACACGCCTAAATAAGTCCACTCGTGTTCAGATTATGAGCTATCACATAAAAGTTTATTACTCTCTCTCTCACCTAGTAACACAACAAGATTTCGCGTACGCAGCGGTATGCACCCGCAGCCATGCGACTCTGTGTGTATCAGCTCACAAACGCGGAATCTGTCGCGGAGGGACCTCTTGCTACGTGGTCGAGCAGAATAAAAGAACAGGACAACTAACGTGTTCTTGAGTGTACCTTTATTAGTACCTGCGCTCGCTGAAAGTACTTTAACATCTTTTTTATGTTAGTTTCTCTGCGAAGGAAGCACGCGTGCGCGTGCCTACAGCAGAAACAGCCAATTACGTTCATCCACCTGCGCTGATACAAGAGCGAAGCGTTCGAAATCCTCTTTGAGAGTGATCCACTGCCGTGTTTCGGGCGATGTGGCAAGACACGTGTTCAAAAACCTGGGCTCCTCCTCTGCCCTAGTTGGGGTAATTTAGTTAAGGGTATATTTGGTGCACCGAGCGACTTACTTGTGTCTGCACTTTCGTCTTAATTTGTTTACCTGAAACCAGTGGCTCTTTCCTCAGAATCTGTCTGCTAACGAAGCGGTTCGGCACGAGCTTCTCGGCTTCTTTCTTGCTAAATTCAAAAGCGAGAGGCAGTAAAAAAGCGTGGCGCGTGGCCGTTGGAGCGTGCAATCGAAATTTATCTCTCGGCTTTATCCTAACCCCAAGCGTGGTATTGCCACGCGCGTTTCCCGTCGTCAATCGAGAATCTCGTTTGCTTCCTCCTGCGACTTATATTTCTTCAAGAGACAGCAACAGGGCCACCTCAAACATTAGTTGCATCAATTTTATCACATGCTCGCAGTGTCGGTATTGTAGGGATAATGTTGGTTATTGTGGGTTCAGGTGGTCACGTTGGAAGGAAGCAATTGTGGCATTGCCTACGTTACGTTGCAAAAAAAAAGTATGGTGGTCGCGGCAGTTTATAATTAGCAAAGCACGTAATGGTCATGTAGTCTGCTGTAATGTAATGTAATGCATGTATGCAAATTGTACTGCCACCTGCGCCAATGTTGTATTTTAGTACACCTTCGTTCGAAGTTTCCTCATTATTTGGACATTTCTATTAGACGGCACACCTAATTTCTTCAATGGTTTCTGGGGCTTCGTTGTGCGATTTCTTCACTTGTATCCCAATGCACACGAAGCTCTCGCCAAACCATGGCACTGCGTATAAGTTGGAAAAATTGCAATGTAAAAGTTAACACTATATCTGCATCTGAGCCACTAGGAAGCACCATCTTTCTACCGAATAAAAAATAGAAAAGAAACAACTAAACCACCAGGGCAGAAAACGTAACACAAATTAGAGGATGACGCAGGACATTATCTTTTTTTTTTTTTCGAAGTACAGCACAGGCTGTTGAATGCTCCCTGCGTTAGAAGGGGCAGAGAAAATGAGCGATAAGCTTTTCTTCATTCGAAACTCCATTAAGCTTTATTTCTTCAGTAAAATATCATAGCAGGGTGAATGTTTATTTAATTTAGTACGATGTTCAATCCACGTGATATATGTTATCTTTTATTTTTTTATATTGCGACAGGAGCGTGCCAGAGATAACGACCGTGAACGGAACAAGAAATCCTTTCGCACTGCAGACATTATATATATCGTTTATCGCCCATTCTCTCGTGTTGTACTTCAGGGCCTCAATGGAAAATTTAATTTCGTTATCGAGGAGTTGCGATGAGCGCATACGTCCCGCACACATTACCATAACAATCAAGATACGTCCCGCACAGATACCATAACAATAAAGTAAGATAATAAAGTAACAGCAGTAGCCCTTAGTAACGCTATGGTCATGAGAAGCTTGCCCCCCCCCCCAAAAAAAAACCCCAGCAGCACTGTGAGACTCAGTGTTATGCGAAGTAGTGCACAGTTAACGAAACGACCACGAAAGCACCAAGACGTAGGAGGCTGTTTCATGACCTACAACAATCTACGTCAGCAGGCCCCAGTCCTGGCCGGCCGAGCATATATATATGTATATATATATATATATATATATATATATATATATATATATATATATATATATATATATATATATATATATATATATATATATATATATATATATATATATATATATATATACATATATATATATATATATATATATATATATATATATATATATATATATATATATATATATATATCATAATCATAGTCTCTGTTTTCTACCATCCACCTGCCTCCTCACCTGATAACATTTTTCTTCTCGCTGATTACATCAACACGCACAGTTTTCATACATCTAGCTTAATTCTAATGGGAGACTTTAACACACCAGATATTCACTGGCCTTCACTATCGCATCACAGTTGTTTAGGTAGCGAACTAATTAACTTTTCTTTATCTTTTGGGCTTACACAAGTAGTCAATGGCACAACAAGACAAAACAAACTTCTTGACCTGGTATTTATTAGTTCAGACCTTGTTGATAAGCTGTCTGAGTGTGAAATTACTGACGGCATTTCAGATCACAGGGCAGTGTCCATATCGCTAAACTGCACAGTTTGTAAACCGCGTGCCGAAATTCAAACTTTTTTCGACTTTAATCGCTCTGACGACACGTCTATTCTTGATGTCTTGTCAGAACGTTTTGAATCGTTTTGCACACTTAGTAAAGACTGTGACGTGAATACATTAGTTCGCCAATTCGAAAACATTATAAAGCTGTGTATTCAACGCTTTGTTCCGTTAAAAACTAAGAAAAAAAATCGTGCCCTCCCTTGGATGACTAGAGAAATCTTGCAGTTATCACGCCGCGTTAGAAGACTGAGACGCTCAAAACGCAGTAATGACCCTGATGCAATTGCTAGATTCACTTCTGCCAAAGAGGAACTAAATTTGAAAATGAATACGGCCAAATATTTTTTCTTTCATATCGAGCTGCCAGGTTTACTAAGAAATAATCCTCGGAAGTTCTGGCGTTCTGTCATGCCTACTACTGAATCTTCATCTTCATTCACTATCAATGATGAAACTATAAATGATCCTGCACGCATCTCCAATGCATTCAATGAATATTTCCATTCGGTGTACGCAAACGATTGTCATGTCTGCCCTGCTTTTGATAATGATTCAGATTTTTCTATTTCCGACATTTCCGTTGATGTTAATGGCGTTCTTAATTTGATTCTAAATTTAGACACAAAAAAGTCTAGTGGCTCCGACGGTATTCCTAATTCCTTTTTACTTCGGTATTCACAATGGACATCACGCTATCTTGAAATTATATTCAATAAGTCTCTAGATACAGGAATCGTTCCTTCATCGTGGAAACTTGCAAGAGTAATACCCTTGTATAAAACAGGCAGGAAGACAGACATAACGAATTACAGACCCATTTCTTTAACTTCCCAATCGTGCAAAATGCTGGAACATATTATTTACAAACACATAATAGATTTTCTGGAGTCCAACACCATTCTAACTAATGTTCAGCACGGCTTTAGACGTGGTTTCAGTACTATCACGCAGTTAACCGACTTCACCCATGACATCGCTTATCAGTTGGATCTCGGTAAACAGATTGATGCTATCTTCATTGATTTTTCTAAAGCTTTTGATTCATTACTTCATTCTCACCTCTTGCAAAAATTAAATGCAATACTAAAAAATTCCCACCTAGTCAATTGGATCGCTCGTTTCCTTTCTAACCGGTCCCAATACGTCGACTTTAATTCTGCAAGGTCATCCATACTTGAAGTAGGCTCCGGGGTTCCTCAAGGATCCGTCCTGGGTCCTTTATTGTTTTTAATTTATGTCAATGACCTCCCAAAACATGTTTCCTCTAATATTCGTCTTTATGCTGACGATTGCGTCTTATACGACGTGATTGATTCCCCGAATAGCTTTCAGCGATTAAACGATTCCTTTATCTCTTTCAGTGCTTGGTGTGAAAAATGGAAAATGAACATTAATTTTTAAAAAACGGTTGTTTTGTCCTTCACGAAAAGAGCAGCACCTGTAATTGCGACATATTCATTGAATGGGTCTCCTTTAACCAGAGTTCGACAATACAAATACCTTGGCGTAACATTTACTCACAATCTCTCATGGACTTCACACATTGACCAAACATGTTCAAAGGCCCTAAAACAGCTTGGATACCTACGTCGTACTATGCAAAAGGCTCCGAAAGCAACAAAACTTCTAATGTATAAAACTCTTGTTCGCCCCATTATCGATTATGCCGCAACAGTCTGGTCACCACATAACCAAAACAACATAATCAAACTAGAAGCAGTTCAGAAAAAAGCCGTCCGTTTCATTTTACATCGGTATGACCGCTATTTTTCACCGTCGTCCGCCCTCCCAACGCTGAATCTAACATTACTTTCAGTACGTCGTGATGTGGAATCATTAAAATTTTTGCACAACATAATTAACAAGTCATACCACACTTCAAACACAGCTTGCATATCTTTCACCAAGCCTTCTTGCATGCGTAATTTCCACGAGCTTAATCTTAACCCTCTCTATGCCCGTACAAATACCTTCAAGTACAGCTTCTTTCCCCGCACAATAGAAGTATGGAATTCCTTGCCTGGCTGCGTTCGTTCACTCCCGATAAGCGAATTTGAAATTGCTGTCTATAAAAACCAGTATATGTAACTATTTAAATCAGGTTTAGTTTATACTTTATGTGTGCGTATTGCTGTGTCGTTGCTTTTTATGAATCGTTGAAAACAATTTGTAAAATTTTTGTAAATGATTGTAAAGATGTTGTAAGAGTCAATGTTGATTTCACTTTATTTTTGTTCAACACTATTTTTGCCCACTCCTGCAATAGCCCTCCTATGGGGCTGCAGTATGTACAAATAAATAAATAAATATATATATATATATATATATATATATATATATATAGAGAGAGAGAGAGAGAGAGAGAGAGAGAGAGAGAGAGAGAGATGCCTCGGAACCGCTGGAGCGGATGAGCAATTTGCTGCATAGTATGCTCCCCCTGCTGCATTCCCCGGAATGATAGTTGGCTCGCATGTGCAGCGGCCGCACGGCCGCAGCATTGTCTACATGCCGCGAACGTCTTAAACAGTGTTCATAAAAATTTGCAGCCCCCTATCATGACCGACGCGTCCTGCAGCAGGTGCTCTGCTAGACACTTTGATATCAAAGCCACGCCGAACACGTTCACGTCCCATTGACGAACGCCCCGAACGTTTCGAGTTGGGCTTGTTGGTTGCTCAATGCAACGGGTTAACAGCACACGAACAAGACGAAGACAAAATAAAGCACAGAAGGAAATACACGCAAAACCTTGTACGCTTGTCCTTTCTTTTCTAACCCCTGTATCTCTGCTGTTTCCCGTAGCACCAAAGAGGATACGCATTGGGCTTGGTCAGTCTTTCGGAAACGGAACGCCTCGTAGTGCCCACTGTTGATGACTCGTTATCTTGCCTGAATGATTCAGGTGACAGCTGACAGAAACACTGCAGGCGCCCATGGTAACATGTCCAATTCAGTTCAGTTGCTTGTATTTTTTTCAGGCGAAAGAGATGACCAGTCACACAAATATCTGCTACACGGAGTAGGTTGACGACGTAGCTGTCCCCGCAAAACGAAAGCAAAGGCAGACCAAAAGTTGTGCAATGCACAGTAAAGTAAAAAAAAAAGTGACCAGCATTCATAGCTAACTATAACAGGTACTACACAAGTTGTCAGCTACACCTGCCTCCCCGCTGAATCACAGCGAACATCACCGTTTCAAAGGAGGCCCAAGTAAACACACACGAGATAATCTGTTTATTCGCTTTGCAGTCAAATATGTGGACAATTAGAGAATGATAAAACTGAGCTCTGCTAAACGGGTCTTCTCTAAATTTCGTCACGCGACTGCATCGATGCGTATATCCTATATTACCGCCGTCTGAATTGACCCAGCATAATAAACCTATAGGTGGTTGCGTGGAATGCCGGTTGCACGCTGATTCGAAAAAGAAGGAGAACGACATCGCTGTAGTGGAATATCCAGGATGTCAAGATGACAAACGCTGATACGTTACCCCGCTTCAACGTTAACCGTCGACGTGCGAAGTAAAAGAGGGGTAAACATAGCAGAAGCAGTCACGCGTGAAGCTCCTGCTTATATGTAGAGCTTATAAGCTCTGCTAGATATCAATTTCAACGCTTCAGACTTTAGGCAAAGCATGTAGTACATTTGTATAGCCTTCTTTACTTTTAATTTGTTCACCTTTGATCATATCGGATTTCTCGGGCCTCTCCAGTTGTCATATGGTTTAAACTTGCTGTGACTGCGACAAACCAAATGCGTTTAGCAAGTCTGGAAAACCCATACCCACCGGTGGTCGTTACTAGTACTCCCGGAAGTGTTGTTACGACCTAAAGCACGGCATTCTCGATTCAGCACACTGTGCTCCAGATGCACCTAGGTAGCAGCAACGCGCTCGAACTGCGAGAAAATGGGTCAAGCGTGCAAGCTGGCGTTTCCCCCAGCTCAACACGCTAGCGCATTATACTGCATTTGCATAGTAGGTAAATAGCGCGTCAAACCAGTCGAATCTCGCGTCAGCGTTTCGTGCGTACTTTAGACATCATTACAGGTGCTAGTGCTCTGATACCTTGGGCAATAACTTCTGGGAAGTTGCTCGTAGATCAAGGAAGGAAGGAAAAAAGTGGAGAAGGAAGGCAGGGAGGTTAACCAGTTTAGCCTAACCAGTTTGCTACCCTACACATGGGAGCGGGACGGGGGGATGAAAGATCAAAGCATCACCGTGAAATATAGAGACTCAAATAATAACAGTGGGAGTGTCGTTGTGCATTGCATTAGTGGCGCCACCCCAGCGCTCTGTCGCTCATTGGATGTCACTGACGTGCGCGGCAAATTTTTCACTGGCACGTGTACCACTCCAGCTGCACCGGCGGAAGGCCTTGTTCAGTGCAATGCTAGTAACGCTTCAGTTCAGTGAAGAAATTAACTGTTACTATAAAAAAAGGGAGTCAGAGCAACACAACGGCACTGTACACAGGTCCTCTTGGGCAGTGTGTGTTTGCGCATAATATTTCTTAGTGGAGGTAATTTGCATACCGAAGGCACCCTAAGTATCCCCACAGGATGTTCTAGTAAAGGCTTCATTTTCATTTACGAGCGCCAGAAAAAAAAGTAAAGCAAAATAGGTGCACTTAGGAAGCAGTCTCAATTACGTGATTTTATCGCTTTCATTGTGTTCAGAGTTACTTGTTAAGTTATCTAAAGAGTTCCTGCATTTCCATCTTCAACATCCCTACTTCGACTAACTCTGTGTGCAATTTGCCTCGTAGAACTGCCCCGCAGTTTCTGCATTTCAAAGTAAGCACAGCATGTCGCGATGAGTGATGAGGTTCTCAGGCGATTTGTTAGCTCACCTTTCTTTCCTCGACAACGTTCACGCGCAGAGGACGTTCAAATGGAGTGTATTGCCGGAAGTGTGCGTGCTGCACAGTACTTCAGGCTCTGGCCTTGCCACGACTTCTGTTTGCCTTTTATTCTTCCCCAAACATCCTCACGCTTAAGGAAGTTTTCAAATGAGCTTCTTCCGCATCACGCTCTTCCAAACAGTGACGAATGGCTCTTGTGGCAGAAACAATGCGAGTAAGTGCAACGAGAAAAGGAAACGAAAATTAACCCGCCCACACGCATTCGTTATGACTGGGTTTGCGGAAACAGAGCAGTGCTTTAGCAAATACTAGAGAAATGTCCTCCTCCCGCATTTGAATAGCAAACGGCCCTTTGCTGAGCTAACAGAACGATTGCGTTCGCACTTGTTCCGGTTGGAAGTTGGGGTTCTTACGTTGGTCGCTCATTATGATCTCTGCAATAGCATGTCGGGAGCACCGACCGAGCGACCGAGCGATCGACTGACTGGTCGAATGATTTATTTATTTATTTATTTATTTATTTATTTATTTATTTATTTATTTATTTATTGAGTGAGTGAGTGAGTGAGTGAGTGAGTGAGTGAGTGAGTGAGTGAGTGAGTGAGTGAGTGAGTGAGTGAGTGAGTGAGTGAGTGAGTGAGTGAGTGAGTGAGTGAGTGAGTGAGTGAGTGAGTGAGTGAGTGAGTGAGTGAGTGAGTGAGTGAGTGAGTGAGTGAGTGAGTGAGTGAGTGAGTGAGTGAGTGAGTGAGTGAGTGAGTGAGTGAGTGAGTGAGTGAGTGAGTGAGTGAGTGAAAATATGAAAAAGAGCCACGTATAATAGAAATACATTGCAATTGGAAAAGAAGATTGACATTTCATCATTGGGGAAACTAGAGTGCTGTGACACTGCAGCAAGAAGTTCGGCACATACGAGTAAAATAGGACGAAAACACGGCCGGATGGGGCTGCGTTACTGTGCTGCTTTTATTTCTATGCCCTAACGGTTTTGTTCTGGATAGCACACTTCTTGAAACTACATATACAGCGCACAACCACGCGAACAAGAGAAGAACCCCGCTCAGTGATGTTCACGCAACAAAGTAACTGCCACAGGCCACAGAAGAACGCCGGGTGGTAGTAACCGGAATTGTGGTCCAGAAGGTGCTCGTTTCCAGCTCATCGCTCTATCTGCCCTTCCACGATGGCAGAAGTAAGTCCCAGAAGCGAACAGGCAGGAAACCAAAGAAACAAAGACGGGCGACCTAACTCTGGTACGATGGGAAACTACGCGGCCACTGCGGTCCCACTAACGCCGCAGTATATGACTTACCACTGGAGAACAATGGTGAAAGTAGAACGATCTCCGTCGGACTTGGCGCATAGGAGCGGGTGCAGCGGTTTAATGTCAGCGGTACGCGTACCATGAGCTCCTGTCTGATTTAATCGCTTCGGGATGTGCAGTTACAATTGATGTGATTGTCAAGGGAAAATTAGGTCTCCCATGGTTCGGCACATTGCGGAAAACCAATAAACGATGTTATATATAATGAGCGTTAGTATCCTCTGCTCTTGCAGCGGGGGTCACCGCAAACAAATGGGCGACTTTGAGCATCCTCTGCAGAGTGCGTATCAAATGCGTTTAGGGGCTAGATGCCATAAAGAGACAGAGCGTTGCAACTAGAAAGCTGATACAACTGGTGTCTTCAAGCTCAGACCTTCTTTTGGTATAAGGTGCTCCGCTTTGCACATCCGATTGAAGGAGAGGCGGCACTTGAAGACGTGAGCGCCGCCTTTTTGTACGTGAGTTCAACAAACCGGCGAACCTTGGTTACAACGTCTTGTCCATAGCAAGACGTAGCAAGGATTGTAGCCTATGGTTCGAAGAAAGTTCGTCTGACATCATGGCACGCACGCACGCACACAAACGCGCACACATACACGCGCACACACAAACACACACACACACACGCACGCACGCACACACACACGCACACACACACACACACACGCGCACGCACGCACGCACACACACACACACACACACACACACACACACACACACACACACACACACACACACACACACACACACACACACACACGCACGCACACAGAAAAGTCAAGTGCTGCGAAAGCAATAATGGTAGTGGTTAGCTCAAGCGATCTTCGCAGTTCTCACAGTAGTCGAGGAGATGATGGGTCAGTGTGCGACCGTTTCTTTGCACTATTGGTTTCCCTCTTGGCTAGAAGGGAGGCGGAGGTGAAGAAGAAAAGGAAGAAAGACTGGGAGGTTAGCCAGTGTAAGTACAGGGTAGCCAGTGTAAAAGGGGCCCCTACTTGAGGCGAATTACTTAAGGAGTGAACTAAATTTACAGACTACTTCCTTCGATGCAATTCATAGGAATAGTATGGGGGTGCAGAACGTAATAGCCATGGCATCGGGGCAAAAAACTCGCATGACATGATTCTTCGAGATAAGGGCTCCCGAAAAAGTCGCCGTATTAACGTCAGCGGAGCAGGGAGAATGTGAAAGTTAGGAAATCATCTGAAAATGCCAGCGGAAGAAGAAAGCGCTCATCTTAGGACCCGCGGAAGATTGAAAGGTTGAAGCACCGACCCTTACCGAGGGTCACGTCCGCGGAAGAACCAAGCGTTCGAGCCAGGCCGCACGTCACACGGAAGTGAAACAGCGATCAGGAGTCAAACAGAAAAGAAGACTGAAATAACAAAATCCCGAGGTTATCAAAGGTTACTAAGATGGGAGTGTACGCGGAAGCAGCGCTGTTCTGTTCCATAGGAGTGGGATAAATGAATGAATGAATGAATGAATGAATGAATGAATGAATGAATGAATGAATGAATGAATGAATGAATGAATGAATGAATGAATGAATGAATGAATAGAAATTATTGATAGGAAAGACAGAGAGGTAGACCTGAGCTAGCGCGCTCCACTGTGCTACTCTGCACTGGGGAAGAGGGAAGGGGAGTGAAAGTATTGGGATGGATGATGATGCTAAGAGAAGTGGTGAGTGCTTATGTACTACATGAGACAGTTGTCTCGCAAGGAGAGGGATAAATGATAAGAAAAGGCGTGTAGGCTATAGCCACTGAAGTGACGGGAAGTCTACCGTGTACTGGGCTGAGGGAGAAAATGGACTGATGCTCAAGAGATATTTGGGATATTTATTGTGTTCGCTGCTAGGAATACGGGCAGATATCATATATAAAGCGCACACGCAATTTGTTTTGTATGAACGCGTCGGAAGAACGCGTCGGCTATTTCAGTTCTTCGGCGTCGGTCTTATAAGATTTGGAGAGACTGCACCAGTTAGAGCAAAGGCCTTTGTCAGGCTACCAAGCCTTTTGCTTTTGCTCCATCTTCTGCTCCTGCAAAGAAAAAGAAATTAAGAAGTGAAGACTGCTTGGGACAGGCTGTGCCAGTTAAACATCCCGAGCATGGTCATCGATTAAAAACAAAAAACAAGGATAAAGAAAGGACATGAAGTTAGAAATTGACAGAACTTTTCCACGTGCCATTTTTTCCAGATAATATGTATCGTGCAACGTCCCGCATTGCACCTGTCAACGGAACTGTTGCGAAAGAAACGTGAGTTCAGAGTCTTAATTAAGCAAATTACTGAGCGTCTGATGATAAGTGCATTGAGCAATTCAGATGACTGTTTAATTATTGGGAGCACACGATTGAGGGAACCCGCCTTTTTTTTTTCATTTTCCTGTGCTGCCCTCTGCCGCACGCCGCTGAAAACGTTTCGGCAGGGTACCGGGGCTCTCGCCGGTCGATTTGTGCACCTGCGCCCACATTGAGTGCGCGCCGGTTTTGCGTTTCGTGGATCGCGAATCATTATTAATGGCTTCTTCGAAGCAGCATGCTGTTCGTGAAAGCCATGTGGCACTCGCCGACTACTGGGTGGCCAGGCCTGCAAACAGTGCAGCTATTAAAGGCACGCTGCAGTCCGCTTGCCAACACGGCTGCCTTGAAGTTCGTTTTCGCTGGTTTCTGCACTTGTAGCTCGCTCTTTCTATTCCTTTTAGACATCGTTTAGACATTGCTCATATTCAAGAAGTCTTCCAGAGTAGCCTTCCGCGTCGGATTCATCAAAGCGGCGCACTTGTTTACACCGACATCTACAGCCTCATATCGTTGGTAGCGTAAAATACTTCGTAAACGGTGCATCGCTGATATGAAATAATGCCAAAAGGTGGCAAAACATGGATATCTGCGAAAATGTGCCGCGTTGTTCCACTTTGAGACGAGTCGGTGTGAGCGGCCGAACCACTTAAGCAATGGCAACTGTGTTCTATACACATAATTCGTCCAAGGTGGGAGACGAACCTAGAATTGTCTCATCATGCATTCGGTGTTCTACCATTAAGCGACCACCGTTGCCATCCTAGCGTCAACTTTATTGGGTATTTATGTTTTTGTTTGTGTGTGTGCGATATTAGCTAAGGGCGTGTCAGCAAGTGCCCCTGTCGGCCATGACGCCTGATGCGGAACACATTTTCAACTACAGGTGTCACGTTGTACGTAAACATAGGAGCTAATTTCTTCCTAGGTTGGCGCCGGCCTCTTTTCCGGTTAGCGGTACTCTAAAATTAAGGTGCTCAGCGAGTGATTACGATGCCCAGCTCCTAAACATCCATTTTATGAATGCAAGTAGGGCACAAGCGAACAGGTTATAATGAATAACACGTGACAAAGTTACGAGCACTCACGAGGAGAATAAGGGCTACTGTGTTTGAATCAATCGCAGGGTTGGAAGCGCCTATTCTTCTCACCTCTGGTGCACAGGCATTTAAGAAAGGTTAGCGGGCACAGGATTTAGCGGGCACAGGATCAACAATTTCGTTGTTTTTTTTTTGCCTTTCTTAGTTGGAAAACGAGCGATAAATGCCTGCTTACTTGAGCAAGGCAGTCAGCAGAAGCTCACTTCATCTCGCCACAGTCAGCTTGATCGGGAGCTGCATGAAGTTGAAGCAAGTGTATGAGATCTCTTCCATTACGCGCTCTTTCTCTCTCTCTCTCTTTTTTTTTTCTTTTCTCTAAGTTCCTCTGGACGTTGCAGCCCGGGCTGCCACTTCAAACGCAGCGTCAGCGCTTGCTACCGTATGTTTCGTACGTCAAGAAATGGCTTCGCTTTTTTACAATTTGTTGACATAGCGCTTAAAACGAAATGTACGTTCAAGAAGGGTATGGGTAAACTGCAGTTCTATGCAAATCTCGATGGAATTGACGTAACATTATGAAATAAAATGTTCCCCGTAACTTTTTTAAACAATGGCAGCATACTTCTTAGATGCAGTACGGCGTGAAACTAAGAGGGATTTGAGGGGGGGCTACTCCTCTAAAGCGTACTCAGTCTATCCGAGTGTTACATTGCTGCAAAGCCGAGGCGAAGTACCAAGGGGGCAAGAGAGATAGTGAGGTGCTTGTGGGTAGCTGTAAAAATCGACGAAATATGAATGCAAGCAAATATTAAAGAAACAGCCTGATGCGGGTTGCCGACAAGATCAAATAAATAGGGTGCCAACTTGTCTGCATTCGTTCCCCGACACCGTTAATTTTGTGCTCGTTTGTAGCTTTCAAACACGCATCAAGTCGTCCAATAACGTACGCTGCTTTGAGAGTTTCTACATAAGGTCACTGCAATGTTTCGAATGTTATGTTGTAGAGAGAGAGAGAGCAAATGATAAAGGAAAGGTAGGGAGGTTAACCAGGACTGAGCCCGGTTGGCTACCCTACACAGTATACTTTCTCTTCTTCTTTTAATGTTATGTTGTAATTTCGTCGTATGGGGAATAACCTTTCTTTTCCTCATTGTTCTACAGAAATTATGTGCATAACTGGGAAATACTGTGGGTGTCACTATGTGTTTGAAAAACACTTGGCTATATTATAAACAACTTTCAAAGCAACAGCGCCTTCAGTACATGCGGCAACACGTGGCATGACTGTTTTGCAAATTACAGATGTTATATTAAAGTTTAGCTTTAAATGTAACGCGTTAAATTACTGTTGATATCTCTTTGTCGCTTCTTTCGTATTTGCTCTATATTCGTATCCATTGCGTCAAGTGTACTGGTATTCTTTGTCAGGAGTATCAATGACACTTTTAGATTCGACACCATGTGAGTCCAGGTTTCCTGTGCGTGTTTCTTGAGCTCTGCCATGTTTCCGCCGCATGACGACGATCCAGCGAGCGAATAAACACTAGTTCTAACTGCTGCAACTACTGTGACAGAATAACGAATGTGCATTCTTATTGGTTTTGGTTGTTTCCGTCTCCCGCATTTTCGATGAGTTGGGCAGGAGACGGAAGGTGCCGTCGGCTCATCCGATAATCGCCGCCACCCTTCTTACCAACTCCCTATTCGGGAAACGCGCATACAGGGAGAGAACCTACCGAGTTTCCCTAATTACTTCGGCGCTGTTTGCACAGCGCTGATCCTGACAAAGCTGACATCGCCAACCTATCACTAAAGTCAACATCTCTCTCACAGCCACTTCCTAATTAACTCCCTTTACGTACATCGCATTAATAGAACGAGGGATTACCTGTGTTCCTCCAAAGCACACAAGCTCATACTTAGTAAGAACCACCTTTCAAGGGTTTTTTTCTCACGCAGTAGAGCATGGTATCACTACTTTGAAAGTGTAGCTCATCATGAGACAAACCAGAAGCTTAACAAGCGCAGAAAGAAGCTCATGTTTACTAAGCGCCATGTTTACTAATTATAAGTTTCTTGCACTATCTCGTCTTTAGATGCAACTAAAGCAAAGAGCGGTTCGTGTTATCGCTCAGCGAAGTTGAAAGAAGTATCTCTGCAGCGCCTCATCAACTAGCACTGCAATCAGTGCACCGACATGCTGTGTGTTCCATAAACAAGAGCTCGAGATGTGTGCTACACTTCCAGCTAAACCACTGTCTTGCTTTTTCTTTCCCTACTTTTGCGTAGAGGTCGCATTCAGCAGTGAGTTCGGTTTAATCCGACGTTTTCAGGCATGCCTTACCAGTTTCGTCCACGATAACTCGAAAGCGCTTGTCGGCTGTAGCGGCAGCACTGAATACGTGTCGATTTTACAGCAGATTTTATAAGGGAACGGTGGCGCCGGCTATCACGGCTATTGTGAACGCCCTGTTGTCGCCGTATCAGTGACAGATGGTGCCACCGTTCTCGTTTAATGCGGAATTGAACGTCTTTAGTGGTGTTGTGGTGTTGCCGCTGACGACACATACGCCGGAGTTGTTCTGGACAAGACGGGAAAGTAATGTCCGGAAATGTCCGAGTTGTCTTAGGTCAAAGTCGCTGCAATATGCCACCTCTGTGCGACATTTGAGCCGGAGCGAGCAGGAAGAGTCGTGTATACCTGGAACTCTATTTATGCAACAATCATGAGATGTGAAAGAGAAGAAGAGGCACCGAGAGCCCGAAGTTTGTAATTTACAACCATCTGAAGCCAGTATACAGTGGAGTCAACAAGAGCGTAGGGAGGAAGAGGAAACAACTTTATTTCATCAGTTTACCAGGCAACGCTTTTCAGCCACCTCCTCGGCTCTTTAGATGGCCCGAAGCTGAACCTCCATGCTCGGGTCCGGGGTATTGATCTCATTGCTTCAGGCGAGGGAGCGGCCAGGAAATCTGGTGGGGTGCGGGAGTGGGCTTCCCTTCAGTCCCAGAGAGTATGATCTAAGAAGGCTATGGACCCACATAGTGATAATTGTTGCTTTGATTGCAAATGCACAATTGATAAGGTAAAGGCAGATGGAATCGGGGGGAAAAAACAACTTGCTGCTGGTGGGAGCCTTCTGCTTTGCGCATGCGATGTTTTATGTACATGCGGTTCGTGTCGGTAACGACAGTCGTCGCTCTCCAGACACTACTAAATGATCTCGTGGTGACTCGCAGCGCATAAACAATGTTTGTTTGTTCTACGTGAGCTCACTTGGTGTAAGGCTTTCTTGTGCGCCGGTAGAAGTCGAACGGTTGATATCCAGACTGCGACGATTGTACCTGCAATCAGGGGATCACGGAAGCAACGCGAGAAATTGGGGAAAATGTGAGCACATAGAACCGTAAAATATACTACGTCAGCATCCATTCCAGACGCATGGAACGCCTTCTTTTCGCCATGAAATGCTTGTTCTACAATGTACAAAGAGGGATGTAATTATGGATTGATTGATGGCGTTGAGCTTTACGAAAAACGCTCATTTTATGTAAGACGCCGTTATGACGAATTCGGCGTCGATTTCATCACCTGGAGCTTTTTTGCCTTGCGCTTACAATGGCATGGTTTACGAGCACTTTTCCTGTTTGCTCCGATCGTAATGCGGCAGCCATGGTTGGAAATCAAAATCGCGACTTCGTACAGACCAGAAGAGCGTAATAGCCTTCAAGCAGCTTCCATGGATCAGGAAGTGGTGGAGGAGGAAGTGAAAAGAAAGAGATAAGTCAGGGGTGTTAATGAGAAATGCGTTTGGATGGCTACACTACTCTGGGGGACGGGAAAGAGGGAATAGAAATATGAGATAGTGACAGGAAATGGAGGGGGAGTAAATCCGCCGTGAGCTCACACACGCACGCGTAAGGTCTGAGCGAGTCAAAGGCATTCACATAAGCCAGTCGCCCTTAAGAAAGACAAAAGTGCCTTCACAGCTTTGTGAGCCGACGATCGATGGGGACGGTCTTCGAGTAGCACTTGCGCGGACAACGGCCGACCCTGCAATGGTAGCAGTGCGATAGATAATATTTGTCCTTCCGACTCGAACCGATGACAGTGGCAACAATAAATGGTGGATGTTCTCTTAGCCGTCGTAGACGTCGCACGCATCACTCTCGGTCTTTCCAGTCAAAGTGGTGTACGCTTTCGTGAAAGCCAATCCCAACCACAGCCAGTGTAGAAGTGATGCCTCACGTCGGTGAAGCGCGGGGTCACGAACAGAAAGCCCACCGCTCCAACCACCCGTGGGTTGGGGAGAGTAAAACATTCCGGCAGAACCCATCACTATAGGCCTGTCAAATGTGAAGCGATTAGCACTCAAGTGACTTAGTGACACGCCGTATTGCAGAAGACACGGTATTTAGAAGCTTTATTAGTCATTCTGAGACTGCCCTTATATTGTATATATGCGACGTAGACTGTCTCAGGTATTGGCACATTTTGCTATGAAACTCACTTGCCGAGATCAGCCATGAGCGGGACGACTGTGTGACGACGACAAAGGGACGACGACGGAATGACGAAGGAATGACGTCAATGGGAGAGCGAAGGCAGTCTGACGATGGTACGACAATCAGATAACGCTTCTGAAACAATGAAGATGGCATAGCGATAGCTCGACGTGGATGGCATCGAGACAATGGGATGACGATGCGTGTATGGCGACGATGGTACGACTAAAGCCGTATAAGGAAGCTGAACTGACAAGATGGAACGACCACGATGGTACGGCGGTGACGGTGTCACAACGAATGCACGAAGACAACGACGCAAGGACGATGATGGCAGGGAAAAGGTGGCATAATCGCGATTGAATGACAACGTGATTACGGTAGAATGACGAAGGTGGTACGACGACAATGGCAAGACGTTTCAGAAGTGATGACTGTGGTAAGACAACAATGTGACGACGGCGGAATGATGGCTATGGTAAGACGAAGACCATGTGACGACGACGGCGAGGCGAGGGTGGCATGATGAGAATCAAGAATGTAGATCGACCACGACGGTATCGGGACGACGGTATGAGAGAGGGAGAGAGAGAAGTGGTTCTTGTGGGAAAGGAGGAAAGGCTGGCACTATCTTCTGCAACCCATGCGGGAGCACGGCTCAGCGCCAGCAGGGTGGCGGAGATGGGATTAAAAGAAAGAGAGGGTAGGAGGGCGAAAGGTAGAGGGTCGTCCCAGCGGCATCAGAGCAGCCCGGACGGGAGGGCCCAGCGGGCTCGACCGGAGGAGTAGGCTGGAGGTAGACCGTATCGGAGGTGGCCCAGTAGAAGTGAAGTAGTGGCGGATCAGGAAGCCCGAGGTGGTGAGATGGCCGTGAGGCCATCCGGCTTTGTAGAAATTTTCTATAGTCTCGCCGAGAGCCCCGACGAGTCGAGGTACTTGACGACACTTAGGAAGGCTGGTAGCTGATTACGACAGGGGAAGAGGATCTCTTCTTGTCTTGAACATGGGAGCCTCAGGAGGTGGAACTCTCGCAGAAGTTGGCCGCGGTGCTGCAAGTGAGCAGGGCAGGCCAGCAGGAAGTACTCCAGAGTCTCTGGTTCACCACAAAAGGCACAGGCGGGCGAGGTGGCTTTCCAAGGCGGTGCCGGTGGGCTGCCGTCCAGTAGCAGCCAATTCGCAGTCGGAGCAGCAACGAGGCATCCCTTCGTAGGAGGCCGTGCTGTGGAAGAGGCCGTGGAGGCCGACCAGGGATACCCGTTTGTCCGGGTGGCAGGCGATGATGTGCCGGCTCAGCCTGTGTCTTGAGAAGTCTGCGGCCGTTACAGCAGGGCTGAGGGATTACAGCAGGCTGAGGGCTTGAGTGGTGGGCACTTTTTGCAAGAATGTCCACCTCTTCATTGCCCGGGATCCCCACGTGTGCCGGTAGCCAATCCAGGGATAGTGAGCATCCTGCGTCCTGAAGGGCCGTCAGTCTTGAAGAGAGCAGCGCAACCCCAAGGCTAGCCCTGTCAGGGTTCTGCAGGCAAAGCAGCGCCACCTTGGAGTCACAGAAGATGGCTGCCGGTGTCGCTGGTAGCTCCTCTGCCAGTAGGTTCACAGCAAGGTGGAGTCCAGCTAGCTCTGCTGCGGTAGAGCTTGCATGTCCCGGGAGACGGCACAGCTTGCTCTTTTGTAGGGCCGGTGAAACGCAGGCTTATGACAACAAATACATGAAGACAACTGTAGGGGGGGGGGGGGGTGAGGGGAAGGGGGGTTTCATGTGCCAAAACTACGATCTGATTATGAGGCATGCCGTAGTGGGGGACTCTGGAAATTCGGACGATCCGACGTTCTTTAACGTGCACCCTGATCTAATTACAGGGGTGTTTTCGCATTTCGCCCCCATCGAAATGTGGCCGCCACGGCCGGGATTCAATCTCGCAATCTCGTTTTTAGGGCAACTGTATGACGACGACGTAAGGACGGCGGTGACGTGACACTGGTATGACGAAGAGGGTATGGCGACAACTGCGTGAGGACGATGTCGTGACAACGAAACCATGACGAATGCGGCACGACGACAATCGGATGACGAGACTTCAATGATGATGATGGAACGACCATGACTACATCACGACCATGAGGACATACCTAGTGACCCAAGCTAGTTGACAATGTGGGCCACTGGGTCGGGCGTTAGAGGACAGGCAGACGGACGGACCGACGGACGGATGGATAGACAATGTGCCTAAAGTAGATGAAGAATGCCAATCACATTAAAATTTAATGATAACAATGGTCAAAGGGGTCGGCCTGAAGCGTATTCCCATAACCATCTACTCTGCCGTGGAGAAAGGAGAAAAGGGAAGGAAATAGGGGCCTGATGAGGGACAATTACAATCGAGGGAAGAGTCACAGCACATGACTGGGAAGTCTCCTCATAGACTAGACTCCAAACCCATATTTTTTAATATAAACATGGGGGGGGAGGTCAATCTACTTTCCAAGCACCCCTGGATAATGATGATGTGTAACAGAGCGCGGTAGCTTACCCGTCCATGCTCTGGTTACTAATAGAAGCTATAATTAAGATTTTGCCTTATTGGTTTTGATCTTTATAGTTTGTGTTGCCGCAAAAACACATGATTGATATGTTTTATTTGAATAATGGGATGACAAGGGAAAAGTATGGTGCCTCCCTCGCAGTACCTGAAAACCAAATGAGTTGTCCCCGACGAAACTGGCTGCATCGTTCTTTGATGAGAGACTGACGCGTATTTAGTGCTCACGTCTATGCCCGTCACACCGCAGACGAGTGGCTAGCAATCATTTCAATTAGAGGGCACCTGCAGTAATTTGCTACTATCAGTTCAAGGATTTTTTTTTTACTTAGACAGAAAGGCGTATAGTTATGGTTAACAGACGCTCTTCCTTCGTTCTATTAGTAACAGGCGTTCATTCGGCGAGTGACTTGAGATATGGTGCTTCCTTGTTATCATTTACCGCAGCCTCTTTTGAACGACTGTGCAGATACATCTTCCAAAATTTTTCTCTTACTTTAAGTAGTCAATTAGAAAATTAAGACAGGCACTCCCGCATTTCACTGAAGCTCTAAAATATCTCATTTTATTCCCTTTTATTTCCTTAAAGACACCGTAGGGGGGGTATTACATAAGGCGTAGGGATACAACATAGACAAACAAGTGTTATAATGCATCCAATTCCGTAAATAAAAAGTTGTTACATCTTGAACAAATTGTGAAGAGCAGGTAACGGCAGCGATTTGATGAGGAAAGCCATTTCAGTCGTTAGATGCTAGGTAGAAAATGAAAAATATTCCCAGAAGAACGCATTCCATCCGCTGGTAATTTATATTGCCACGTTGTAATGACTACTACGAATAACTTGGAGAAATCTGTTACAGGAAGCGCTCAGTGTATCTGTCGGGAGCCTCCACGTGAGCAGTCAGCAATTATTCAAATCATGCTTATCGTTTCAAAACAGGTGATTTAACTTATATAGGGCGGCGGGCTAGCTCAGTCGCCCAGCCCTTTTGGGGAAGAACGCGTGGTCGCATGGTTGAGTCCCACATTTATGTGGGAGTGGAATGGAAACCAAGTTTTGTACTTCAATTTACGTTCGTTTCAAATAACCCGAGTGGTCGAAATGAATTCGGAACCCTCCCGCTTCGGCATGCCTCCGAGACCCCGCGTAGCTATAGGACATCAAGCCGGAATGTTCATTTTATTTTTGTTTTTGTGAAAAACGTTATGCTGTGGAACATCTTGCCAGTTGCATTTCTCCGCAAAGTTCGGGAATTAATATCTCGAAACTGGCGTCATACTGAGAATTCGTTCCAAGTGCATCCGCCTTGCGACCACCACGGCTATAATTTGTAAATTGTATTATGGGCCATAAGGAAATCAGTTAAAAACTGAAATAGTGAATTTTCGTTAGCCAGTCCATTATGTCATTCGATTTTTATTTTTTATTTTTTTGTGCAAGTGATGTCTGCGTTTCCGAGTACACCAGCTCATGAAGTAGAATTGTACCATCTGCCACAGGCAACCTCTAAAACCTTTTGAAAGTGTTCGCTGAAACACCCTGCATGTATAGTGACTGTATGTTACAGTGAGCCAAGCGTGCTTAGAAAGGTGAGAAGCACAATTTTACTCTTATCTTCGGATTATTTGCCCAACAGTTTGCCGAAACGGTTGTTGGGAAAATGAACAAAGGTAACCGTGAAGTTGTGCTTCTCATCTTTATATATATGTATATATACATACAGCTGCACCAAACTTTTAACATTATCTGTGCCAGATAGTGCAATTCTAGACCTTTAGTTAAATTACTCGATGAGGCGGTCATTACTTCTACGGGACGACAAAAACACAATTAATTAATGACCACCATAATTCCTCTAATCATCTCTTAATTAATTGATTTACGGCAAATATCTCAATCTACTAATTATAGCCGGTGAGTTCAAAAGGAGGCGTATCCACCAGGAACGAATTCTCAAAACTACAGCAGTTTAGAGATATTAGTTTTCAATGTGTCTGACAAACTGCAGTGGCGTTCCATTTACTTCTGTTCTGCATTGAGTACAACAGCGTTTTCTTTTTAAAAAAAGTAAGCGAAATAAGAGTGCATATTTACCAGAACTTTGACGCCGCACACCACGAAACCGGTGCCATCCTCGGAATACTCAAAATGCAGCACCAAGCTGCAGCGGAATGGGATAAGTCGGCTATGTCTTCCCTCAAGTTCATTCGTAACTACTCGAAGTAAACCTCGAGAACCTCAAATAGAGAAACGAGAATTTAGGGGCACGCCAAAACCAAGCGCACTCCTCGGGAATTTATATATATCAGCGATGTGCAGTAATCTACCAGCAGGAAGTGAGAAACGGTGAAGTCCAGATGGTCATGGGTTCTTCTCAATATCGGTTGGCAAAAAAATATTTAAAAAAAAGATAAAGATGCGTGGCCCGCTCATGCGGAGAGCTCCGATTTTTTCCAGCTCACCGCGCACGGCGTCCTGGCTTTATACCGTGCATCGCAGCGTTTGCCAGACCGAGCGTAAATCACCGGAACCGTTTGCTCGACATGGGCGGTTCCGTTGCACTTCATCGCGTTTACATCAGCCCAGATTACCAATGGGTTTTTTTTTGGCAATTCTGGAAGCGAGTATCTTGCTAAACATTCATTACGATACAGAGTCTATTAAATAGAACAGACAACACTTTGTGTAACTAAAAGACGGGCGGAAGACGAACGCGCGAAGGCTGCAAACAGGCGATGGGGACTTGACCTTCTCCCTACTAAACGCGTGCATGTTTTGACCTCTGCGTCACATCCGGCTGCGCTGCACACAATTATCTCGAATGTCCGCAGGCTAACGTCAAAATCGCAGAACATGCGGATCGAGAAAGCGAGATAACGTTAAGTTGTGAAGATTCGAACGGATGCGGAAGTCTCCTGCGGTAAGTTACGTGGTACGACGTAGAAAAAAAACAGCGAACCTATATAACCCGTGGCCACAACTATCGGTAGCGCTCGCACATCCTAGCCCTCGACTGTCTCCCTTTTTTTTCCGCGAGTCCATTTCCCAGTATAGCGAACTGGACGGGTGATCCCGATGCGGGGTGCTGGCCATATATTCGGCCAAATTTACACCCACGCTAGACGGAGCCGGCAAATAACGTTCCACTTGCGACCGACGTCGCGGTGGAGGCGGCCGTCAGTTTTTCATCCCGGATGCAAAACTGGGCTTCCCCTCAAAAGGTGGCCAGACGCGTTGCGAGACGGGAAATAATGGGGCCGCGCCGAATGGAAGAAGACGTCGCCAAATTTAAGAAGCAGAGATATAATCGTGAATTGCAGGTAGACAGGAGGGGGGGGGGGGGTGAAAGTAAGGTTTCCGCACTATGGCCGGTGATTTGCGAAGATTTCTTGCTATTTTTTTTGCTTCTCTCCCTCTCAAAGAAATTTACAGTCTGAAAGAAAGAAAAAGAAGGAAAGGCGCAAGAAGCGGTTGAAGGTGAACTCACGGGAGAACTGTGAGATACGTGACCTTGAGAGACATGTGGATTCTAAAAAGAACACGAGATTCTCATCTAATAGCACTTGCTTAATGAAAAGCATGCCGACCTTTAGTGTGTAAAGGTTGAATATAACATTTGTTTCAGCTTTGACTTTCTACAGTTTTAAAAGACAGGGGATTCCTGATACAGTTTTAAATTTAGCTCTCTAGGTATCATCGCAATAGCGCATGATAGAAAATGCGTTATTGTAGCCAGTGCATTTAATAAATTTATTTATTTGATTGCTTTCATTAGGTAAGTAGCCTTCGAAGTCTGAAACTATGACTACCATTACTTCGGAGAAAATGTTTCGAATATCTGCCACGATAATTCAATGTTTCACAAATAGCTACATTGCAAAGCGTGTACAGAACGCCTTACACATTCTCAAAACGATAAAAATAGTTAGGTTCCGGGTTTTACGTCCCAGAACCGCTCTATTATTAGGAGGCACGCCGTAGTGGAAGACACCTTATGAATTTTGACTACCTGGGGTTTGTGTAACTCGCACCTAGAGAATCAAGGCGCATCTGCGTTTTTGCGTTTCATCCGCATTGAAATGCGGTTGCCGTGGGCAGGATCACAGCAGCGACCTAAAGTTTAGCAGCGTAGTGGCATAGCCACTAAGCTACCACGGCAGTATATAACAAACTGGGCGAAGCGCCTGAATGAAGGCCTTCGATAGCGTGGGTGTGTTGTCCAAAGGGTTGTTCGTGGGCATTGTGATGCAGATTGTGAGGACTGCAAATGATTGCCTCTTCGAACAGAGCTTGAATGGAGAACGCACACGCACCATAGAAGTTACCGAAATGTGTCGGCATAGCTTACTTATGCAAGGAAAGTGAAATGCTTTTGTTGGAATAATTGACACATGCAAGCTAATCCTTTGCTGTTGTTGTTTTTCTAAGCCTATCTGTACCTCCTCTCACGAAAATCAGTTTTCTTCTAAGTGTTGCCCGTGTCGCTGTTCTGTTGCTTTCGTTCTGAACACTCCGAAGTGTTCACGATTCGTACGCACGTGGGTGCGTACGAATCAGTGTGTAAGGTATGATTCAACAAAATCACATAAAATAAATCTGCATGTATTTGCACAAATGTAAGAGTAATTCGAAAGAGGCACTACTCACGCGGAATCTTAAGCTGAACGAAAAACCTCGAGTGTTTCTCACGTATACTTGCAATGTTTTATCTTGTCCGTCGAGTTGTACACGAAGCAAAGTAACGCAGAACTGATGAGCTTATGGAGCACAACCTTTGTATTGATCCGGAAACAGTATGGTGCAAGTATTTGAAGATATCGATGACGTTGGACACATAAACGGCTACATAAGAGCCGAGACTCACGACGCTTTGCACTTGAAACACGACAAACGACCCAGCCATATGAAGGATTTTGGTGAAGCAGCGCACTTGGAAAAAAAAACAAAGACGTTCACACAAACTTGAAAGTTAAGGACATACACGGGTGCTCACAGGGACTAGTATCAGGAATAAGAAAATATACAGAGTGCGTTGTGTCAGGCTTTCTTATTCCGAGTTCGCTGATTCACTCTAATCATGCATCCCAAACCCATTCCTTCAGTACCTATTAAGTAAGTTTATGAAGCAATCGGTAATACAGGGGAAAATGGAAAAAAAAAGACTAAATGTACGCGATTCCTGCGCCTGCTTAACGGCTGGCTGCCTCTTCGTCCTGCAGATTTTCTCTGATTCCGTTCATTTCCAACGTACTTCTCCTTTCTTTCTTTCTTTCTTTCTTTCTTTCTTTCTTTCTTTCTTTCTTTCTTTCTTTCTTTCTTTCTTTCTTTCTTTCTTTCTTTCTTTCTTTCTTTCTTTCTTTCTTTCCTTCTTTCTTTCTTTTTTCTTTCTTTCTTTCTTTCGTTCGTGTCGTCATCGCTTTCGATTCCACCTGGGACGTAATGAGTAAGACGCATTCCTCGAAACGCGGCCGAGACGAAAAAAGTATTACGTTGATGCCGAGCGTCGGGAACGAGACGCTGCAAGTGCCGGCCTGCGCGTACAGCGCGCCCACTTGCAACGTCGCTCCAAACGGGACGGCAGGTCGTTCGCACCAGAAACGTTCAGTGACACACAACGAGCGAGCGCTTTGCGATCGCACAGCGTCTCGTTATTCCGTCTCTCTTCCCGAACCAATCTCCATCAAGAGGCGAAGCTCGGAGGAGAACGGGCCGGCGAAAGATGCTGTGATGAGACCAGAGAGAGAGAGAAGGGAAGATGGAAAGGCAGGGAGGTTAACCAGACTGAGTCCAGTTTGCTACTATACACGTGGGGAGGGGAATGGGGAGTGAAAGAGGTGATGAGACCAGTTACTCAGCTCGCTTAGACTGTGGTAGCGAAGCGATGCCGAAGACGCGGGGTCCGACGGGAGACGACAGAGGCGGGTGGGACGCGCTCATCGAAAAGTATTTTTTTTCGCGGCGAGGTTGACTGCCGTCTGCCGTGAGAGAATCCGGATGCTCCGTCAAGTACGGTGCCGTGCCACAGCCAATCTCGGAGCGACAGCAACGATCCTCGCGAGCGTATTGCGCTCGAGTCACGAGCGATGAAGAGGTTCCTCCTCGGTGTCCTGTATACGGCCGTCGGGGTGCGTGAGCGCGGCTATTTTGTACAGTGCTCTCTAGCGAATTTCGAACTCCCGCTTCTTGTTCAGATGGGTCACTGCATTCATTCGATTGTGCTGCCGTGAGAAGAGAGAGAGAAAGAAGAGAGCAAGGAAAGACAGGGAGAGTAACCGGACTGAGTCCCGTTTGCTACCCTACACTTGGAGAGAGAGAGAGAGAGAAAAAACATGAGTGTATATCGTACTTTCACGTGTACTAAGTTAGGTGCAGGATGTCTACAGTCGTACATTCAAGTCTGTTGCCTTCAGGTAGTGAAGAAGTGCTCGAATGGCTCTCTGGGCTAATGAATTGTGAGGCCAGGCTCCCATGATCTTTGCTTCTGTGCATGGCCTATCGCCCAGTCTATTCAAGTCACACTGGAGAGTCTGACGCTGGTTATGAAAGCGAGAACAGTGCCACAGAATATGACTGATGGTCTTTTCACACTTGCACTTAGCGCACATCGGCGAGTCCGCCATTCCAATGCCATAGCTGTAGGAGTTAGAGAATGCTACTCCTACCCACAGCCGACACAGAAGTGTTGCGTCATGTTGTGAAAGGTTTTCTGGTAATTCCAGTTTCAGTGATGGGTCGAGGCTGCATAAACGACAGTTTATACAGCCTCGACCCATCATATTTTTGAAAGTGGTTGAAAAAATCAAAACGTACGTGGTTAACCACAGTTACACTCCCTCCTGTGAGTGTAAATCCCGTGAGTGTGAGTGTAATCACCCGTGAAAGGCCGGTCATCTGAGTGCCCTAAAGCTGCCCGAAGGGCACTCCTCTCATATTATATGTGGGACAGTCAAACAGGAGATGCTTTAGCGTTTCTTCGACACCTCATGTGCTGCAAAGAGCACTGTCCGCCATTCCAATCAGGAATGAGTAGTCGCTTGGGAAAGATATACTCCCACTCGCAGGCGGCGTAGCCAGATTTCTTCCAATCAGTTATAATTACGTAAAAGTTGTAATCTCATATGCGGCTCCATGGCATGTAGGCGCGGGTTGGTGAACTCCGGTGTTTTCCACTGCCTTACGTTAATAATGTGGGCAGGACCGCTGAGAGGGTGCGCTGCATCCGTTCTTGACAATGGTATCGACGTTATTTCGCATTCACCATGTGCCTCACGGGCAGCTTTGTCTGCACTTTCGGTGCCAGTAATGTTGCAGTGCACAGGTAGCCACTGAAATACAATGTGGTGCTCTGCCTTGCAATCACTCTTATCAGCTCTGCACCGCAGCCCACATGAACAATTGGTAGCAGAAATTATTTCCGACCCCCGCCCACTGCGGCTTGCCTCGTAATCAAATCGTGGTTTTGGTGCGTAAAACCCCGTAGCTTAATTTTTTAACTTCGCTGTTGCGACGGCCGACCGCAAAGCTTCTACGAGTGCCACCCGTAATGGCTACAGGCGGGATACTGTCGCGATCCTGCGCTGATGGAGTCGATTTCTGTGTCCGTGGAGCCCATGCCGATAGCACTTCATATAGCGCGTAGCCACTTTGCGAGATTAGAGCTCAAGAAATGCATGCAAACATGACATACACTGGTATGCATACACTTAAGCTCTATACATGCCGTACGCACGCATACTTCCGGTTTGCAAGCAAAAAAAAACGCGAACGTCACTGCATTCAGCGTTTTTTTCCTACACTACTATTCGGGAAGGCTTCAATCGTGTAATGTTGCACTTGAAGATATTGCGTCTTTGCATGTCAACGAAAGTACCTGGACGCGCACTTTATTCCGATTGCTTTCTTTACCGGCGCAACTGTGTCTGACATGTTCAAGGACAAAGAAGTAAACAAGTGAGAGAAAGAGAGAGATTCTGAATTTTTTCTGCACTAAGCAAAATTGCACTGTGCTAGCAACGTGCAGCAAACGGGCCAAGAGCTCTGGCTTCCCTTGCGCGGGAAATCTACAATTATGTCGCATGCGTGCGCATCGCCGTACAGGGGGAGTGACCATGTGAAAACTGTAGAATTCTGCGACGTTGTCGAATTCCGCCTCATTCATGTTTTTGAGCCACTCAGAGAGGCCGTAGAGCAGGCCCTGTGAGGCAGCAAGATGACAAATTTGACGATATGGCAAAATTTGAAGGCGTCCAGAGCAGCACCCCCGGCCGGTCACGTTAAACAACGCTTGGCTTGAAATGAGAAACGCAAGGAATTAAATTTTAAAACTCCTATTGTAAATGGAGTTTACCTTTTTTTTATGTTGTTCAACGTGTGCCTTTCTTTTGTTCGGTCCTTATATGCATGTATGGCTTTGTCTTTCTTCTCAATATACTGTTTCATCTTCACCATAGTTCCACACGACACGCGCAAGCCAATGCTTCCTGCGCTCGCCTCAATTCTGAAGTTCCCTTCATCGTCCGTAGCGAAGAGTACAGGAGAAATCCATCAGAATGGTCAAGAAGCATCACGGTGCTCTGTGTATAACTGTCGAATCACTGCGAACGCCCGTAACACATCCTGTCTTGCGCTTCACTTTGACCCTCTCTCTCTCTCTCTCTCTCTCTCTCTCTCTCTCTCTCTCTCTCTCTCTCTCTCTCTCTCTCTTTGTTTTGTTTTTATTGCGAAATGCGTCAGAGCCTTGTCATGTTAAAAGTTGCACTGTTCGCAACCTCAAGGTATAGCGCAAAGTTAAAAGTGGGCACTTCAAATCGTTATCCTTAGCAGCCGGAAAGGGATAAGGAGGTAACACTTGGCGTACATAGAGTCAAAAGAAGGAAGAGAAAAGTGACAAGGCAAGCGAACAACCCGGAAGTTATATTTTAAAGCCGTAAGATAAAGAGCTCTGTCTCAGTGACTGTGAAAGTTTGGATAATCTAAGGCCAAGTTAAGCGTGGCATCCCTTAATTAGTTTTTTAGCGAATAAGCAACTCTCAGCGCATTTCTTAAAAATGTGCATAGATATTAGTAAACGAACGGTCGTCGTAATAATAATAATAATAATAATAATAATAATAATAATAATAATAATAATAATCTTTATTCATTTCAGACAACAAGGTCTCGAATACAAGGGCGAAAGGCAAATGTACTCTGCCTGATGGGACCTCAGCACCCGAATGTACACACTCAGAGCATGCAGCAACGGAAACAAGAACATAATACACTATCGTTACATACGTGCAGAACACAATTTTATGCAAAGTTAACAACGGAACAGGTGCAAGCTTTTGCCTTCATAAAGAAAAATTTGTATAAATAAAGAAACATAATGGTTATAAAAAAATTCCGTATAAACAACCTGTTAATCATTAGGGTATGAAAGAAGGTAAGCTTTAACACTCTTTTTTAAAGAGTTCAGGGACGCACATTTCTGAATAATTTCGATGGCCTGTGTATGTCAGTTGAGAAGAGTGGGAATTAAGTGTGAAAACGTTTGGGTTCCGTAATTTGTCCGCACAAGTGGAATTTTGTAATGGTCGTGCCTTAATTTGTAAGGCACATTACTACTAGAGTGCTGTAAGTCATCTTCGTTTGCGTCATCTACGTGCTGCTTTGAGCGCTAAACGACATAAGGATGCCAAGTCCTTTATGCCCTTACCGTAACTGTGCTGTTCGCTTTTCTTATCCTCTACCTATTGTTCCGATTTCTACCTCCCCCCCCCCATGCCACATTATGCGGGGTAATAAACCGAAAGCTCTCATCCAGTCAAGCCGTCTAGCTTTCATCTGGCTCTCTTTCTCTCTCTTAGCACGCTTCATTTTTGTATGAGTAAATTTAAGGCCCTTGTTCATTCCTCGCAGAATAAGTGGCGCCTGAATCATGGCCTTGATGACGTGTTTCCGGCTCCGCAATCACTTCCGGCGCATGTAGTTGTAAAAGCATGGCCTGCCAGGTTAGCTTCCGTTACGCGATGGGAGCCGTCGCTGGGGGCTCGCATTTGAACACCACCCATACCGTGGAGAGAAATTATTGGGGTAGTAAGCTGTATTGAGCTAAACTTTCTGGCACGAATCGACAGATTGCTTCGAAAAAGCGCGTCCTCTTATGCAGAAGCGCAGAATGATGATGGCTGAGGTCCTTGCGTAAGCCTTCTGTTGCAATATGGCAGCGGCTTTCATTCACTAATGCGCTTCCTTTCGAAAGAAAAGATCAGCTTCAGCGCTTTAGTCGCTATTTCGCGATCAACTCTAGCTAGCATAATACTGCGTAATCAAAAATTCCACAGTCTGGGAACGGTCACCGCCCGCAAGGCATGTCTTGAAGTTCGATGAAACGACGAAGTTCCAAAGTAATAATCGGGGCTCAGCTTAGTTAAATAATTACCGCGCTGCTGAATG
The DNA here is from genome assembly GCF_038994185.2 of Dermacentor albipictus. NCBI lineage: Eukaryota > Metazoa > Arthropoda > Arachnida > Ixodida > Ixodidae > Dermacentor > Dermacentor albipictus. Next base: position 157,794 of record NW_027225610.1, read on the forward strand.
TTGTGAAAAACGTCAGCTGGCGCTTCGCTTTCCGTTGTGGATTTTCTTTTTTCTTTCCTTTTCAAAATATTTTACCACTTTTCTATTTTCGCTTCGTTAGAAGTATTAGCACTTGCACAATCCGCTGCGGTAGCCCTCGGGCGAGTGTCTGACGCATTCGCTGACGTTGCTGATATGAAAGAATAAGAGCAATTGCATGATTGGGAACGCCTCCAATGATTTTATAAAGGGCCTCAGTGAGAAACAAGCATGCTAATTTGGTTGCTGCGAGGACCTCGCGCTTCGCGCGCACCCTAACGATATGTAAATTTAAACGCCGGTTCACGAGAACCTGAATCGATTGGCAGCCAGTGGTATTTTTTCGTTTTGACAATGGAAGGAAAAGCGGATTGACTTCCTTTATTTGCGAAATTTACAGTTCAATAACAACGCGATCACTGTCGCAATCGGTTGATAAAGCAGCACATTGGCAAGTACAGCCCGAAGGCACGGTTTCATGGTGATTGCAGCAGCCTCGAGATGGTCAGGAAATATTCATGCGCTATTGGACGTTTTTATCTCTGCTGGCACAAGAAGAGCCCTATTGCTGAAAGCACAATTCAAATTGATGAACTGAATTACTCGATGAGGCGAACATTTATTTCTACAAAAATACGTAATTGGCTAGTTAACGACATGTCATCTTTACTAATTAGGTTTTCATTATTTATTTACCGCACACATTGCAACGTGTACGAATCGTAATTGCAGGGCACATCGCCTTGGAACGAATGCTGAGAATGGTCCTGGTTTTGAGATATGCGGCGTTAAACTTGAAGTAAACATGTGTAAATTGCAAATTTGATCCGTATGTTCCTACTCTGTCGAGGCACTTTCACTTAAACTTGAAGTAAACATGTGTAAATTGCAAATTTGAGCCGTATGTTTGTAATCTGTCGAGACACTTTGTACTTTTGTTACTCCCCTTACTCAATGCCCTGCCATGGGGCCTGTAAGGTATTTTAAATAAATAAATAAATAAATAAATAAGTAGATAGATAGATAGATAGATAGATAGATAGATAGATAGATAGATAGATAGATAGATAGATAGATAGATAGATAGATAGATAGATAGATAGATAGATAGATAGATAGATAGATAGATAGATAGATAGATAGATAGATAGATAGATAGATAGATAGATAGATAGATAGATAGATAGATAGATAGATAGATAGATAGATAGATAGATAGATAGATAGATAGATAGATAGATAGATAGATAGATAGATAGATAGATAGATAGATAGATAGATAGATAGATAGATAGATAGATAGATAGATAGATAGATAGATAGATAGATAGATAGATAGATAGATAGATAGATAGATAGATAGATAGATAGATAGATAGATAGATAGATAGATAGATAGATAGATAGATAGATAGATAGATAGATAGAAATAAATAAATAAATAAATACTGTTCTTCCTATTACTTTTCTAACGAAAATGCCGTTTTATGCATCCAAGCACAAAAGTAACTTGAACGCCAATACGTTTCTTTGCACAGTTTGAGAAATATGTGGAAACTGTTGTCATCCTGACAATTCGTTCCAAGTGCCTTGCAAACTCACCGGCTTCGATTCGTAAATTGCATTATGTGTCACGAAGTAATCAGCTAAAAACATAATATTGCAATTTTAATCATCAGTCGCTTGCGCATTTTAATTTCTCGCACAACTAAATACACGAAGAACCAAAACGCATAAGAAATGACTGTGCGTTTGATTCCGCTCTTTTACATCGTATCGGAGTGCTTTCAATCAGAAAAGCAGACGAGCCACCTACAGGGCCTCGTACACCAGCATTGAACTTCAAAGATGGCTTTAAAAAACTTCAAATTTAAAGGGCATCTCAAGTACCACGCTTCGGACCCGTCGGGTACGTAGGTACTCGAGAGCTGCGCAACTGAATGATAGAAACTGGAAACTTACTCTTCTACGAAACTCCATTGCCACTTTAAGTAGCAGTGATAACACACCGAAGAAGCGAAACTAAACTTGGTGCTCCAAGATTGCCTGAGTAAAATTTATTAGCCTTTGAGTAAACAGCCGGGAGCATGACGTTCCATAAAAGTGCGCATTTGAGCTAAGTAAATGTAACTTACTTAGACATTGGGAGTGGGAGAGCGGCTTAAGTCGGCCATGAATTTCTATTTCCGCAACATTAACCACAATGGCATACAGTAAGGAAGTTGCCTACATCGAAAAGAAGATAAAGTCACAACTTACTTTTTTAAACCACCATTTTCATTGTGTAATATGACAGAAATAATAAAAAATATTTGACTAATGCAATAAATATTTCTTCCTTTTTTGTTTGCTGGCTTCTTGAAGTCACCCAAGCCCCCGTAATGGTCGACCGTACTTTCTTGAAGAAAAAGCTGGCAAGAAAATTTAGGATGGCAATCTTCATTTGGGAGAACGCTGAGCTCCGAGTGAGTAAGCTCAGAACCGAAGCAATCGCGGAAGTCCGCTCTCCCTTTTATTTTATTTTTTTTTATTTTTCTTTGACGAATAAAAAGCAAACGGCTGGCTACATGTCGTTTTCACGAGTAAATAGAATATAAAATAACGTACAGCCCGAAAGACAAGGACTGCGAAGACGACATACACAGCGCTGTGTATGTCGTCTTCGCAGTCCTTGTCTTTCGGGCTGTACGTTATTTTTGATCATGAAATACCAACTAGCTCAAGCAACCACCCTAAATAGAATCTGTTATGGTTCGAGAACACAAATATTTATTTATGCCTGAGCTAAACTTCGAACTAACCTTCAAACAAACATCAAAACCAGTTCCACGACAGAATTAACTCGAACTTGAGGGTAAATAAATAAATAAATAAATAAATAATTCATGCACTTCGCAAGCGTAACACCTACAGTCATGCTTATGGGTGTGGCTGCGAAACGCAATTTCCACAGCTGACCGAAGCCATTGTTAAAGCAAGAGGTTCTTTCAAGCTCACTGGCAATCGGCTTTTCATCCTTAGTCGACGCCGCTGGATTGCCTGGAAGCGAAGGGCTTCCAATCCGTAAATTAGGGCGTCGAGCAAAGCCTTTCAAACCAGCCGACGCTCCATGTGCCGGAACATTTCACGCGCTAAAGCACTGGCAGCTCTTACGCAGCCTTAGTCGGCGCAGGAGGACGAATTCGTCGTCGTGGTACTCAGTAAGTACCGCAGTAATTAAGCCGCTGATTATTAAATGACTGCATTGGAAATCCGCGCCCCGTTTTATTCCGTGTTGTATTTCATCATTGATGCGATACGCACCCTGCCTGTATGACAACCGTGGAAATTGAGACTGGAGATGCGCATGATAAGAATGGAACGATTTCAAGCTAAATGAATTGCTACGATCCAGACGCCATTGTGCTTTACAAGCTAAGGCTAGAACCGAAGCTGTCATAGCGATGTGGGCAGGTTGAGTGCACTACGGGCCTGCTCCGCTCAGATGATGCTTATCGCTCATATCAAGAAGCCGCGCATTTTAGCAGATGAACTTCCGACACACAATTTGTCAGTGCATGTACAACGCACAGGTTGGATTAGCATAATCCAACCTGTGCTTTCTGTAGCCGACAAACCAATCCAACCAATCCAACCAATTAATGGGAAGCGAAGCTTTACGCAAGCAGCATCTACTAAAACATAAAAATTACGCTACGAACAGTGACGTGGACGATTGTGCTAACTTTCATGCTGGGCAGCGCGCAGCCTTACACAGTGTTTGTTTATCCACCACAAAGCTGACAACTTAAGTGGAAGCTTTAGCTCGGTGGGGCTGTTATCTAAATGCATGGGAAAGGATAAATAATTCTTCCCGGCAACCACTGCATCAAAATTTGGTTAGGTTTGTTGCGTTTAAAAGGAAAAGGAAAAATAGACCAACGACAACTCGCCGACAGGGCCAAGAGGGCAGTCGAAGCCAAAGGGTTCCTGGACTAAGAGCCTTCCTGGCTCATAGTGGTACTGGGCCTCGCTCGGGACACTATTTCTAACAATAAACGTTTCTTTCTCTCTCCCTCTCTTTCTCTATCTCTCTAGCGACTATCGGTAGCAGATTTTTTTATTGCGGCCGTCAATATTTTAATAAGCATTCCTGAAAATCGCACATTTTCAGAAAACGAAACTATCAAGTTTGCAACGCTGCAATGACTAACGATATCACAATTTTGTAAATTGCTTCTTATAGTATACATCTAAAGCAGTCAAAATTCAAGTTTAATACACGGCTCTCAAGTAAACCACAAATATATGAGTAGAAATTATGCAAAACCCTCGTAAAAAATGTGACGAATTCACGTAAGTTATAAATTGATGTATCGAATTTGTCCGTTTTGGATTCTCTAACGGGTGCAGTTTACAGAACTACGAATTTGTAAACTTCATCCTGCTAAACTTTTAAAACCTACCTGGTTTTGTAAATTCCTCTTAAAAAAGTTCAGGCCTTACACAAAAATTTCGTGCCCAACCGTCACTATAATTTGACATTTTGTTCACACAAATGCAATAAATTTCCTTCAAATAAGAGCAGTGGTTATGCGAGAAAAGCGTTTCTACGTGTTACATATGTTTGAGTGGCCAGCACAGGCGATGGGCCCGAGCGAAAGCTTTGTCTTAAATCTCGCTTTTATGTTTATGCACTACGCCTCCCACAAGCTATGCCGAAATACAAACTCCAAATCAGGTGACCGCACAGTGTGAAACATCTATGCAGCGATGTCATGTGTACGAAGGCGATGTATGACGCTTGTCGAGGAAGAAATGGGAATGGCAGGTGTATGACACAGATGGTTATGACACACACATATAGCTTCATTTTGGCATTTTGTACCTCTTTTTCGACAGTGTCCCATACCCGTTCTGGAGGACTGGCCAAGGATGAGCCCACACAGCCAGTTGCACATACCGAATGACCAAATCAAAGAAAATCAGGTAAATCAATAAATCCGTTGGATATAATACACTACTTTATAAAGAGGTTGGTGTGCTTTGGAGATACTTATGAGGCGATACTTACGAGGCGGCATTATATGTTCAGGTTTCATGCATCAATTTCTTTTAAGACACAGAGCAGAGATGATCTCACTCGCAGTACTTAGTTGGTACCCAACGAAGGTCTGTACGTATAAGCACGTTTGCTAATAATAGCATTTGGCGCACAAGTTCAACTTAATAGACTACTTTATGAAGAGGTTTGTGTGCGTTGGAGATACTTATGAGGCGATACTTACGAGGCCGCATTATGTGTTCAGGTTTCATGCATCAATTTCTTTTAAGACACAGAGCAGAGATGATCTCACTCGCAATACTTAGTTGGTACCCATCGAAGGTCTATACGTATAAGCCCGTTTGCTGATAATAGCATTCGGCGCACATTTCAACTTCGTTTATATTCGTGTTTTCCATCACCTTGAGGAGGCGACGAAGTCGCACAAAGATGGCGGCTGGATCCAGGACTCCGTCGATGCCCAGGTTGCGCTCTGTGACATCTTTTCTTGACTGTGACAGTAAATTCTGGTATGTTGCGGAAGGCGGACAGTCGTGTGTTGTGGTTGTTAGCGTAAAAGAAAGAAAGGGATTCCGGCAAACGTGGGTAGTTTAGGGGGGTTACCGGTCGAGCGGAGGCGTATAAAGATGAGCGACAGGATCGGCGACGCCATATGCTGGCGTAGAATCCTCCACCAGACAAGCACAGAGCTATTGTTGGAGCTACAAGGTTTATGCTGGTCTAAATTTTTGGCCGCTCACGATTACGCTGCTGCCCGGTATATGCTGGTTGCTGGTTGCTGGTTGCTATGCTGTTGCCGGTATGCTGGTTGCTGCTGCCCAGCAACCAAGCAGGATCAACTCTGTAGCTGCATTGCTATCTCTGTGTTTGTTTGGTTGACGTCTGCGCCACCAGCTGGCGTAACCACTCCAGCCGCTTACGTTTGCGCCTCCGCTCAACCGGTAGTACGCCCAGACGCCTCACGTTTGCCGCAATCCCGGACATGCTAAATCTCTCTGCTAGCTCTGAATGTTCCTGTAGAGCGCAAAGATGGAAGAAGTGCAAAAACGCCTCCGGTATGCCGATATAGTTCTGCTGGAAAAAACTACCTTAATTTGCTATTTTGCGTGACACAGTATAGGTAGGCGACTGGCACGACTCACCGCGATCATTCGCTTGTTTTTCTTTGCAAAGATCAAAACGACTTCTGCAGTAGACACGCTGGCAAATTAGCAAAATCGAGCTTTTTGTCAAACACTGTTTTTGGTATCTTGTTGCGAAGCGTAGGCTCGCTATAAATGTGCCAGAAAAAATGCCGGATAGTCGTCTGCTTGAGCTTGTCGAGAGCTGCCACTTTTTCATGCCGACGATTTTTCGAGTCGGAGACCGCGAGCACGTCACAATTAATTATACGTGTTGCTTTACGGTCGCTTCGCATTTCGTGCGAGTCATAAACTGGATAATGCTTCCCGCGGCTGATGCTTGCATGTGAATGAACGTAATCGGTACAGCTAGTTAAGACGTAGTAACCCAGTAGTGGACTTTATTGTGAGTTTGAAAATAGATTTTTACTTACTTTGCCTTTGCATCATCTAAACTCGCGCTGTGTTTTCTTGTTGAGTCCCGCGGAGATCGACTGCTAAAGCGCAGTTTGCACATCTTTTGAAAGAAGCCGTCTTTACGGAAAAAAGTGGTCTTTCTTCAGCCTGGTTCACTGACTACTTTAGCATTTATTGACATATCAGGCTTGCTAGACGTCTTCCACAGAGATCAGGCTGTTTATAAGTAGTAAAACAGTGGCAACAGGTCTCAGCCAAACAAACCGCTCGTACGTGTATCGAAATAATATGGAATTCACTGCAATATAGGCATTTCGAAAATAGAAGACCAACGGCGTTTAGCAAAGAAAGGCAGCATGCAAGGTTTCTATAGAATTTCGAGAGAAAGGGAGATTATCTCTTCGCGTCCTCCCATACATTGTTGAGCGAACACAGATGGCGCTGCTGGAGTTATTGTTGTAGATTAAGCAGCAAAGAAAATCAAATTTTCATAAACTTCGTCCACATTTGCTGTTGTCGTGGTTCAATAATCATGCCTCAACCGAGATTGTTTGTGGACCGGTTATGTGGAAAAAAAAGTTCGTGGCGTGAGCAATAAGTCTAGGTGTCACCGACGGAGGGGAAAATGTCCAGCATTTTGGAAATATACAGAAATAGATATATTTTCACTACTAAGCTTTGTAGTGGCATTGCGTTCATCTCTGCTCTCAACAACTCCTGAAATGGTTTCTTTCAATCAATCGTCGTTTCCGAAACCACACACAGCATGCAGTGCACGGGATCTTGCGTGAAGCCCTTACACTGTCGGAGTTTTAGATTTCTCAAGCCTCCTTGTTGACACTGTCTGATTTCTAAATAGTGTTGAAAGAGCAATGTAACACATATGTCGCGGAAAGTCCGCTGAGCCGCCGAAGGCTCAGGTTAATCCTAGGAAAGCCACATCTGGAGCTGTTTTATTTGTCTACCTAAGATTGGTTAGAGCTCACAATATTTCGCGCTTTTATATCTTATAACTAAACATGCAACGAAACGATAGCTAAAAATGCGTAACTAAATGCGCGTAATAAAGTCTGACTCCATGGGCGTCGTGAGAGAATAACACTCCTGACGACGTGAAACCCGCCTTAATGCAGTCACGTGATCGCGAAATGCAGTGTCACAAACCGTGAATTCAATAGTCTGTGGAAAAATAAATTGCCAGCTGGTGCATTGAAATAAATTATAAAATAAGAAACATCAGTTTATTCGAGCGTTAACGGCAGTTTTTCTGCAGACTTGGCCTCCCGCATCGCGGTTATGTTTGTGTTTTAGCAATTTTCTTTCAGCATACCCTTTTCTGTGACTTGAGACGCTATCGCGGGGACGCTATTAATAAATGCGCGCCGCCGCGCTTCGTTTAAATCTTTCTTCCGACGACCCGAGAATCCTCGAAAAAGCAGTAATACAGTTCGAAGAAATTTGACTGCGATCTTTTAAAGTGGACGCTTCTCGAGCGTATCCTGGCGAATCAGGGCCCACCCTCCCAGTTCGGCTTGCTTTCGTTTTAATAAGATACTTCTTTCCAGTTTTGTTGCATGTATGCGATGAACTATTCAGCCTGCCAGTATTTAACTGTGCGTTTGTGTGTGTGCGCGTGCGTGCCTGCGCGCGCGCAGGAAGCTTACCGCTTGTCTGTGATTTAGTCTGAAATTTCAGGGTCCCTTGCTCGTCTTTCATTTTTCGTTTTTCTTTTTCTGTCGTAACGTCACAGGTTTGAAACCCATGGCCTCGTTTATTCTCTTTGCCTTAAAAAAAAAGTATTGTTGCAAGTGCTGCAGGTAGCCACGACGCGTCCTTAAGGCACTCTTAATCTCATTACACATAGTCTGCACAAAGTAAGTGGAGCATACTTGAAAAACGTTTTGCGTTCACTAAGCGCACCATATATGTGCAAAAAATTCTCTTCATTCAATATATGCATCATCATCATCATGGTCATTATCGTCATCAGGCGGGCTACGCCCACTGCAGGGCAAAGGTCTCTCCCATACTTCCCCAACTACCCCGGTCATCTGCTAATTGTGGCCATGTTGTCCCTGCAAACTTCGTAATCTCCTCTGCCCACCTAACTTAGGTGGGCGGAGGATATATACATATATATATCGCTCTTAATCATATTCCGTATAGATTTTGCTAACATAAAACCAAAGTTTTGGTGCCAAAAGACCTTTGCAAATATCTATTTGGCCTCCTTTAGAAATAACAACCCATTGGAACAACCGAGTGAATCACGGTGCGTGAAAGTGCGCAAGTACTTACCTACGTAAGTAAGTACTTGCTTTCTTGAAATTCTCCTGGAGATTCATATTGCAGAACATATAATAATGAATAGAATGAAGTAATGGAAGTAAGGATGTAACTCTGGCTTCCTCTTCAACTTTCTTATAACGAGGCTTTACTGCATCCAAAGATATGCCATTAAAAGAACGTATGTAGAACTAGATTAAGCGTGTATAAAAATATGACGTTTGAAATTTGATGAACGCTAGATAAACGTTGCAGTTCGCGCGCCTACTGAGCTTTCTTTTTCTTTCTTTTTTCTCTTTTCTTCTGTTTCTTTTTTTTTTGCATTTGTCCGCGCAGAAAGACACAATATTACAAAAAGACCAAGCAACAACTGCGCGAACTGAGTGACTGGCTCGGATTTGCAGGTCCTTTAATTCGAAGTGGCAACCGCCCGAGTAAACACAACTGGCGCGTGTTGACAGAAGAAGGAGCAGTGATGGAAAAGGGTTTGGTTGGTCGGTTCGTACGTCGAGTGGATCCTACGAGATCACCGGTTGAGCTTCTGCCCACGGCGTTGCGGTCCGTCAACACACGTCGATCCTTCGCTATAGCGACATTTTGTTGTTTCTCTGCTGTCTCGTTTCTGTTTTCTTTTTCTTCTAACGCTTCGCCAAAGGGAACCGCCACCACTTGTTGAGGTGGCCGTGAAAACAAAACAGTAGAGGCTCTTTCTTTCTTATTTTTTTTATATTTTCTCGTGGTATTTTCGAGGCTTCTCCAGGTCGCTTTGCAATGCTTTGCACGTTCTTGTACTTGCAGGAGACGGCGTACCCATACGTATTTGCGGGCTGTCTGCACCATCTTTCCTCACTGCTGTGTTTTCCGTATTGGGCTGCGTTTTTTTTTTTTTTACCGGTAACATCGACCACGACGCGTGCTTGGTCTACCACAGATGCATATAAGCGAGGTTGCTTCAAGACAATGGCGCGCAAATATCGCGGGGCTTCTTTACGGCTCGTGTCCGCTTTGTTGCGTTCGCAGTTCGGCTGGAGCTTGTTTCAACATAGCAGCTGGAAAAGTTGATAATACAGCTCCACACGTTAAGGCGATCCCAGCACTCCCATAACTGGCAATGCCAGACGCCACATCTGCAGGCTTTGGAGGAGCTTGCGCGAATGCCTGTAGAACTTTGTACACGCTCCTGTGTTTTGAACTGTTGACCTTGCGGGATTTCGCAAGATTTTGCCGAGGAACGTCGCTCATTAGCGGAGAAGCTGAAGCGCGAGATTTCTGTGCTTGAGTGCATCTTTCGAAAGGCCGTCTATACACTCTTCGTTTTATGGTTGAGAACAAAGTCCCTGTGAAACTAAGGTAACGACGCGGAATGTGTGAATCGCGAGCGTCGTAAGTAAAGGAGGCGTTCTTGATGGGCGCTTTGCGTGGATTCCGATCCCATTGAGTCTGCGAGGGCCGAAGCTCTGGCGAGCGGGAAACGGTGCGTCTTGAAGATGTTAACAGTGCGCACATATTTAGTGAGAGGTCCAGGCCGAGAAAAAGAACGCCGACTTCCAGATGGTTTTATTTTATTTTCATTTTTATTTTTCATGAAAAGCAGTTGCAGGGTCATCTGGGCATTAACTACCATGACTGCGGCTGCGCATCTCTTCTTTAATTAGTGTAAAGTGATGGCAAAGCATAGGATCCCGCTAACTCGCGAAATCATCGAGGCTGAAATGTTAAATAAGCTGGTTAATATGCACGTTCGCGCCCCCTTCTTTGCACTGTGGAATCATGAATTTGAATATCACGCCGGGCTTTAAGGGCAGATGCGGGGGCCGGCTTGAATCGTGATAGTATATCAGTCACTTGCTTTGTTTTCTTTTTTTTTGCCGACGTATCCGTTCAGTTATTAAGAAAAAAAAATGACTGTTGGAGATCAACGAGCTGTCGCAGTAGCCTGCCCTCTTCCTGAGTGGGCGGGTACTGTGAGCACCTTCAAGATGCATTAACGTCTGGCTGCTCTCTTCTAGCAGATAACAGAAACATCGCCGCAGAATTAATATTTGAAATAAGCGGTAATTTATAACCCGAGTAATCTCCGGACCCTTCTAGGACGGCTGGGTGAAAAATAGTGTTGTTTGTAGCCGACGCTAGCCAGGGTACTTTGCAGGATGATTCCGCTGACTTGCTCCTCGCGGACAGTTATAGTAACGCCAGCTTCTTAACGGATTCGGAGCCCCGAGCTCAGCCACACACCGAAGCTTCACGGTAAATCACTGTAGGGTACGCCATTAATTCGCTCAGCCGGAAACTCAGTGTGACCAGCAGGAGCGGATCCGTCTCCCCGTTTCTTTCTTTCTTTCTTTCTTTCTTTCTTTCTTTCTTTCTTTCTTTCTTTCTTTCTTTCTTTCTTTCTTTCTTTAGGTAACCCATTGGAGACATATCCGTGTGCGCCAAGAATCAACAAACATCTAGAGTGCAAAGCGTCCTAGACTAACCCTTCCGCGTTTCCTTAAATACACCATCGGGCACGTTACCAATACACGGCGTTTGAATCACGATACAGTAAGCAAAAAGAAACATGTGGTACTAACTTGGTGAGAAATGGCTACACGGAAGTCAATGCGAGCATTTGTCTTTCTTTTTTTTCTTGCTGCAGTAAAAGTGTAACGAGAGTCACGGCAATCATCTCCCGAAATCGACCGGAAGTTATTTATGAAAGCATAAGTGCCATACAGTAGACTATATACGGTTTATTTAAGATCATCTAGCTGTGACCGCCTTAGTCGCTCGTTGAATAATATTAATAATAATAATAATAATAATAATAATAATAATAATAATAATAATAATAATAATAAACTCCTTTATTATTTCTATAAAACCAAATACATTCATCAGGCCTGCCAAAGCCACATCGGGCTTGACTGGCAGAGCGTGACAGGCAGCGTACAAACTGTTACAATATCGAGAAATAGGGAGAAAAAAAAGAAAGAAAGAAATAGAGATACAGGGGAGCGATACATGTATATACATCCACTGATACTCACGTTGTACGCATTTATAATATGTGTACGTATATGCACATATACAGGTTTGAGAAGACATCTGGCGCATACAGGTATCAACATGCCTCATGATTACTTTGCGTGGCACAAAATGAGTAGATGATTATATATAACAGAATGTGTCAAAAACCACAAATGCTTCAATAAAAGCTGTGCAGGAACAGACTTTCTGATCACATTATTAATCAAAGCCACTCTGTGGGCGCAATACAGGAGGAGGTAAGCAGGTCTGCAACAGGTAAGCAACACGCATTATTTCTTTTTCAACCCCTGCAAAATCGTAGCGAGACACGTTATGGAAAGAGACTGTACCTGCAGTCCTTTACATTGGCGTCAGTATACCGGATATTTCTGCGAAGATTTTTAGTAATATTTCAAGATAGCCATTCTGAAATAAAACGACGGTTCCGCCGAAGGCATCCGTCCGTCAGGCCCGGCCAGCCCGTCCCATTGTGGGGGCGGCCCACTGCGCCATAATCGCGTATCTCACAACTCACAATGAAGTTTTTTTCCCTCCATCCATCCATCCATCCGTCCGTCAGTGGTGGCGACGGTGGGGTGATGGAGTACACGTCGTAATTTGTCCCTAAGTGAAAAAATTCATTAATTTTTTAACTTTTAGCTTCAGCGGACTCGTCGTAACTGATAAAGTGAAGCGAGCGCGCTCCGTGCAAGCCATGTCAACCTTTGTATCTACAAACGTGCGATTACCCCTGAAACTGCGGCATGACCAATTTCGGCTGTCAGAGCGCGCGGAAACTACGCTCTTAGGCAAAGTTACACCCTTTGAGGTGTATCTCTGCTACACAGCAATAATCATCATCTCCCTTGCTTGCGTTTCCTTCCTTGAAAACGCCGCGCCCGGTACTTTCCTGTCGGCAACGCTATGTCACGCTGATAACGCGCATGCCGTTCGTTATTGAGAAGTACGGGGCTCGCCACTTTAAAGAAAAGCAATGCGGACAAGACAGATATCGATTGTTGCTGTGTGGCAAGAGAGTGTCATTTTGCTTAAGAGTGTAAACTGGGAGGCTGCAGCGTGCGTAAAAACATGCTTCTTGACGCGACGTTCTGCTTAAGTCGCTCAGCAGCTGGTAGCCGCCGCTCTGGCGAAATGAGGACCATGGAGCCGTTCCAGCTGCCGGGGTGACGGAAAATGAAGCTAACTGTGTCATATTACTGAGGTAGTCGCGCCAATGTGCATGCAGTTAGCTTCATAATGCTGCAAATGCACCAATAAGAAAACTCTTTTCTTGATTCTAAAAAACAAGCGAGTCCTGATGACTTCGCGAGAACGTTGTTGTTAGCGGCAGTACTATATCGCACATACTAACTTGAGCCTAGTTGTAGCCTAGAACGTGGCAGATGCGATATCTGTAAACACACAGGCTTACACGTCGACAGTTAAAGAGAGACAATAACATGAAGGCGTTCGACCGCCTTATCTACCGGTTACAATGTCGACAAACAGACCACAACTGAATCAGCACGAAAAGGAAAAGAGCCACTACTTACGCAAATGAAGGCGCTATTCCTATTCATTTTGTGTCTCGGCTTTTTTGTCTCTAATCTCTCATTCCATTCTCTTGAGAAACTTGTCCAATGCAAAAGCTGATGTCTCGGAAGCTATCATTGATTTATTGGGTTTAATGTCCCAAAGCAAAAGTGTGACCATGATAGACACCGAAGTGGAGGGCTCCGAGTTAATCTCGAGCAGATGGGATTCCTTAGAGTGCAGCTAAAGTTAAGTACACAAGCTCGTTTTTTTTTCTTTTGACGTTTCCCTCACATTTAAATACGGCCCCCTCAGCCTGGATTCTAACGCAAGACTTCGTGCTTGGCAGCAAGATGACATAGCCACTGCGCCATGGCGTTGCATGCCTCCAGGAGCGTCGCGACAATCGATGTCTGTAGAAGAAACAACGAAAACTAAACAAAACAAAAACAAGAAACACGAGAGGTCCGGGACGAGGGGGCGCTTCGCGCGCAATATTTGCGCCACCGGCGTTTATAAATACCTAATTGCAACGCCCGCTCCCAACAAAATTATGCCAGAGATAATGGCCTCCTGCGCTAGAGGTCATTTAATTAAACTGCCGCCAGAGGCTAATGCACCTATGCACGCTACTGAAACTGCATAATTGCGTGTGCAGAATATGAAAATGCATGGACCACGTATCTGCCCTGCCCTGGCAGCTCGGCTACTTATTATGGCTAATTCCTATAGATAGCGCTTACATGCGAATTAACGGAAGGATCTCAAGTGAACACAACGTGAACGTAGCATGAATGCGGGTATGTATATGTAAATTGCAAGGCACCCGTATCTGCGCAAGAACAAGCCTATGTGCATAGGCGGTATGTCCTAATGAATTTAGAGGGGGCTGCAGCTCCTTTTTGGGCATGTGCGTAGGCGTGAAACAGATGGGGGGTCGTGTACTCCGCGAACAAGCTCGATCTGGGCTTCATTTCGGGCATGCTATAAATGAACAAAGCACTGCGTTCGTCGAACTTATAACTGCATGCAGGCTTCGGCGTTCCTAACGCTTATAACAGTGCTGTAACCAGGGGGTGGCACACCTCCTGTTTGCTTTTTTTTTCTTGCCGTTCTTAGCTCCTGCAAACAAGAAGCGTTACTCATCGATTCACAGTCGTTGCGACAGGGCACAACCATGGCAGCAAAGCCGCAGTAATGAGGTAAAACTTTGCAAGCCCGCATTCCACACGAATTTAATAACCAGCTTGGAGCGGGTATTGCTTTTGAATCAAGAAACGTGTTCTTTCGCATTTCTCTGCCTCTGCAAAGCGCAGACAAAGTAGACCGCCTTCATATTTCCAAGCGGACGTGATACTCTAGACAGGAGTGTACGACTAAGCAAAATGAAGCGCTCATCTTTAGACACAACTAGCACCTTCATTTGCGTAAGTGGTGTTGTTTTTCCTTTTTGTGTTGATATTGTTTCTTCTTTTTTTAGGAGGCACGCCCAACGGCAAGAATACTGCGTCGCTACAGTTACTGTGCATGGTAAGTGGCTCCCGCAGAGTGTCTGTACCGTTATTATTATTATTATTTTAATTTGCTACTTCCAAGAAAATTGCAGGCCGGAGCATCAGTTCGATTTATTTGTTTTCAGCTTAGTACGTGCGTTAATAAGTTTTTATCTTCTTTTTTCTCCTTTTTTATGAACAATAAGCGCGTGCAAAAGACGTTCGTACCAGTAGATACGTAGGTGACTAGGGAAAAAATAGGTGAGAAAATTGAGGCCACTATGAGGAATGATAAAAAAAGGAAACCTTTTCGTGGACAGGGAACTGCAACCAATGAAGTTCCAATGGGGACGTCAAACAGTATTTAAGTCAGTGATCTCTAGAAAAGTGAACGGCCTTCATGATTGTAAATTGAACAGGGACAGCGAGCAGAGCTCGGATCTTGTGCCTAGAAAGCACCTGTACAAAGAGACTGAAGCAGACGCGTCCGGTAGTTTCGCGATAGCGTAGCCAATATACGGCAAATCATTTGGTTCGGCTGCTGCTGGTTTCACACGACACGCTTCGCCGACTAAGTACCCGCTATTTACTCAAGTTAAACGCTGCAGTCCCTCTTAGAGGCGAGCGCAAATACTGAAGCTGCCTTCGGCTAACGGAGCTATAAGGAGCCTGAAGAGTGTGAAGAGAACGGGAGGGTCAGTCGCACCGAGCAATCTGTGAAGAGCGTAGCCTTGGTAGAGCTTGCCTTGCGCTGCGCTAACTTAATTGCAACGCGCTGAGTGCTGAGCTGAAATAAGGCGTCCATTGAAACATGTCCGCTTACATTTTTTTATTTATTGATACTGCAATCCCACTCTGGGGATTTTGGCAGGAGGGTACAAATGTTGACAAGATCACAAGAAAGGCAACCGACAAGTACATAGATACATAAGAGTAAATAAACTAATATAAACTAAAATAGAAGGCATACGGTAAGTACTAAGTTAGACACGATGTAAACAAAGTAAGTGAAGGCTGTTGAACATGGGTGTTAGTAAGCTGGTACCATTCAGTTATTGTCCGCGGAAAGAAAGAGTATTTAAAGGAGTTGTTATGTGTGCGAAACGAAGCAATTGTTAATTGGTGTCTTTGTCTAGTGGCATCACATTTTGGCTGCTTTGCAATGAACGCAGGTCTCCCCGATATGTAACTACTTATTACGGCAAATTGGTTCTTCAGAAGCCCGCAATGAGGGGGAATCTTCGTGAAATTAAAAAAAAATATATGTCGGCCACGCGAATGTAGCAGGAAGCTACAAAGGGGGCTCGTGTCAGGGAATCTGCCAACTTGTACAGATATGCCCTCGACATTTTGGCAAAAGGAAATTTAACTGATAATGGACCGTTCTCGCAACGCGTCTTCACTCAAAATTTATTATGCCAACACTTAAGGAGAGAGAGAGAGAGATAAATATAGAGAGAAGCAAAGGCAAGTTAACCAGACGATATATCTCCGGAAGAAACAGTAACTGCTAGGCTGTCGGCTCTTTAACTGATGTTTATGTCTAACTGCTAATAATATACGAAATCACAAAAAGATCGCACTTCTGTTCTTTGCTTTCCTTAGTGGTAACACCGCGAAATAAGAAAATCTTCGTTTATTTAATGGTAGCAAAGATCCACCGCAATGAGCTTGTCCACAAACCCTTCAGAAAAGAGTCTTCTGGGCTAGTGTCTGCTTTCCCTGCTCGGGGAAGAGCAATTTCTACCTTGCACAAACGGAGTCAAGTCCCCGAAGGGTCGTCCGTATCTATCAAGAGTCCCGCCTCTATACCGCAAATCACCCTGGGATTCCAATTACGAGTAACTTCGGAAGCTCTTCGCGGTGTCTGTAGCAGTCAGGCGAAGGGAGCGACAAATACGGGCAATGTCTCTCGCGGTTTGCCAGTATTGACTGCGCCTTGGGTGCCCTGCCTCTTTGTGTCAATTCCATTGCAACGAGGTAGTAATAAATATTTTCATCTGTAATCTTTCTCACACATAAGGAAGAACGGGGCCGCGAAGCCATCGCTGTAAGTGAAAATGGCTAGTTCGACCACACAAACGTTCTCTTTCTTTTTTTTTCTTGCGAATTGCTTCGAAGGCTTTTTATTTCTGATGTACAGAATGATACCGCTGATGCAAAGTGCGTAATCACTTGGGGCCTAGGTTCACTGCGACACCTAAGCACACTGCGAAAAATGCATTTAATGGATCAAGCATGACCTCGCCACCACCCGGACTAAATATTTGAGGGATCTCGTCCCTTGTGTCTCCCTTCCATTTTCTTCTGTTGTCTGAGCTCCCCTTATTTTTTCGGGTTGGTGGCTGGCTAATTGCATTATTTCTTTTTAAAAAAAAAAGAAGCATTATCATTCTCAAAAAGTGGTCGGTGCATTTTAACCCCGCTTTCGTGAACTGATATTGCAGCTGAGCTAGGCTTTGTGTGCCGTGAGAGAGGGAAAAAAATAACGAAGTTTCCTATTTCTACCTTACTTGTAGGTGGGCGAAACATCGTTAGCAGCTTCGCGAGAAGGCGAATCATTGAACGTGACAGCAGCGTAAACCGTTGCGCTGAAGGCGTTTCAAGAATGTAAGCATCATGCGAAGCGCCGCCAGCTGTGTGTTGCAGGCATCGTTCTTCTATGGTGGACAAGATCAAACTGAAAGAGAAAAAAAACGTCGGCGTCTTTCAGTTTCAGCCAAAGAAATGGTTACAGATCTAGATTCGGCTTGACGTTTGCTGCTCGTTCCTCTCAAAGCAACAGGGACTGTTATGAGGGGGTTCGAAACGCTCGTGCCAACAGCGTAGAAGAGAAAACACTGTGCTGGCGCTGGCAGAGCCAATTGAGGACAGAGAGAGAGAGAAAATAATGCAGAGAAAGGCAGGGAGGTTAACCAGAGGTAGTTCCGGTTGGCTACCCTGCGCAGGGGGAAGGGTTAAAGGGGATAAAAAGAGAAACAGAGTGGAAGGGGGAGGTACAAAGAAAGGGAGACAAGCACGAACAAAAAAAAAGCCTACACTACAGAGCGGTAGGGGGCGGCATTCTTAGAGTCTGTCGTGAAGCCCCGAGGACCGCAAGAACCTTAATAGCGCGAGTAAGCCAAACATCGTGGCCCATCTCTGGAGACTTTCTAACCATCTATACGCGCGGACCGCTACCATGACAGCTACGACGGTTAGATTAGATTACGGGGTTTCACGAGCCAAAACCACTTTCTGATTATGAGGCACGCCGTAGGGGAGGACTCCGGAAATTTCGACCACGCGGGGTTCTTTAACGTGCACCTATATCTAAGCACACGGGTGTTTTCTCCCCCATTGAAATGCGGCTGCCGTGGCCGGGATTTGATCCCACGACCTCGTGCTCAGCAGCCCAACACCATAGCCACTGAGCAACCACGGCGGGTAAGCTACGACGGTAATCGTTGTCTATTCAAATTGTGAGCGAACGACTGCAAAGAGATGTGCTTTGGGGCCAATTGATGACAAGCATGACATTTTAGCGGCTGATGTGAACCTGGATACTTAAGGGTCCTTATGAGAATTTAATATTTCCACTTGGACCTCGTAACATGACTCCAGCCATGTTGTTCATCGTAGGCATAAAAAAAAGTAAAGTGGCAGTGTTGCCCGAAAGGCGAAGCACCGATTTCGGCTGCAAATTAGTGGACAGCTATATGAATAAGCATAGTAGTTTGATCGGCCATATAAGCTTGTAAGCATAAGCATACCAACTAAATTAACAAGCATGGCGTCACACGCACTCTTTGTCCCCGTCACAGATGGCTTTCAAGATACAGCTGCCCGTGAGAGACGGGCGCGCCCGCCCGGACAGCCCAGAGCAGAACGCCCCCCCCCCTTCCCCTCTCCCTCCCCTCCCCCGGAGCCTAAAAAAATTTAAGTTATGGAGTTTTACGTGCCAAAACCACTTTCTGATTACGAGGCACGCCGTAGTGGAGGACTCCGGAAATTTCGACCACCCGGGGTTCTTTAACGTGCACCTAAATCTAAGAGCACGGGTGTTTTCGCACTTCGCCCCCATCTACATGCGGCCGCCGTGGCCGGGATTCGATCCCGCGAGCTCGAGCTCAGCAGCCCAAACACCATAGCCACTGAGCAACCACGGCGGGTCCCCCGGAGCCTTGCGCGACGGCAGACGGCGCGCTTCGTTCCCTTGCGTGCTCGAAATTAAGCAGTGACCGCCAGCTCACCCTCGCATGCTTTCACTCGCACATGCAACATACGGCGTGCGGCGACGATCTTATCGCCCTTGGCCTTTGTACGGAACATCACGTCGACGCCGACGGCAGAAATACGCCTGCAGGGTCCATACAATCGCTATTGCAGTACAAATTTGAAACTATATTGGTGCTCACAGTTAGAAAGTTATGTAACTTCACTGGCGCTGCTCGTTACGGGTTTTGCCGTAGCGGTTGGGCGATGTCATTACAGGCCCTACACGGCGTGTTAAATCTTTTAAAGGGGCCATAAATTATGTCGCTACCGCGTGCGATCTCAAGTGCGTACAGTGTCACCCAAGTCTGCTTAGAACTTCGTCCTAGCAGTTCAAGCGCAACTCGGTACCTTACTATTGCTGTCAGTGCTTCACTGTTCAGTCGAAACTGCCATACTTCTTTTGTATATAAGGCAACTAAACAATATCAAATTGATGCGAGAAGGCTTGCGTTGAGGCATTGAGGTTTCACGAAACGAATTCGGGTTTCGGTACGATACGCCATGTTGTCTACGCAGTTGTGAATGTTATGCACATTGCTCGGTTCCGACCTTTGCGTTTGCTGCGTTATTTCCACGTTGACATTTTATAGGAATTCTCAGACAGCGCTAGCTTATCTTCTTAAAGCGCCACCGTGAATCAGTGTTGCCAGCGAAATGAGAAATGTGCTCCAAGACTTGTGAAACGGTGATTGTTTAGGTATGCAGTGTCCCCGCGCGCCTCAAATTTCCATTTCATCATGCGTGGTACTATAGACCCGCTGATAACAGCGAAATATCGTCACTGCAGTCTGCAAACATTCAGAGGCTAATTACGTTTTTCAGCAAGCACGGAGTGGAATAGCGATTCCCTTAAAGTGACGAGAAAGAGAGAATCTGTGCTTCGCGCTGAGTCTGAATTTGAGCGTCACTCCCGATATCACTGTTCCTCCAGAGTGTCAACATTTCAAAGAGGAAAGCCACATTTCGAGAGCACAGCGAAGGAACTGAGATATTGAAATCTCAGTTCCTTCGCTAATGAGCTAAAGAGGAGCAGGGGGCAGCTCCAACAAGTTTCACCAAGGCTAACGCCCTTCTGCGCACTTGAATATTCTTGGCGAAGCGCAAAGGCTGCCGCAAGTGTACCCCAAAAGAGGCAGGAAGCTCATGTCAACGAGATAATTAGTCCTTCTCATCCTTTCGTCATTCAGAAGCTGCAATCAGAAACCACTCACCGGTGACAACTGTAAATGGAAGAAAAAACTTAGACAACTTGAATGACCTACCCAGATGGCGAGGTAGGTAAAGAAAAGAAAGATACACGAACAAAAAAAATGGCTGAGCCGTATTTCGGCTTCATTTGAAGGTGATTCACTCGACCGTACCGCGGAGCGTGGGCGAAGGCATCTGAGGCCACGATGAGTTGTAGAGGGAAACGAGACTTTGACGGCGCCGCGAAGCTTGGCTCTCAGAGCTCGAAGAGAGCCAAATGAAGGAGCTCAGTTCAGTGACATCATCGTCAGAGCAGCTTCGAAACAAATGACTCCTCCGAGATATAGCGGTGCCCAAAGGGCTTGGGCAATTTGGTGGCTTTGTTTTCTTTCATTTTTTTTCTTTTTCCGATGAATGAGACTCGGGTTCCTTGTGTCGTACATCGTTGAGTGAAATCATCCTGAATAGGTCGCCTTTGAGGCCATTCGCATTCGTCTCTTGAGTGGAAAGGTAATCTATCTTTAAAAGGAAACCCGCTTCTTTCCTTAAGATTTTGTTAATTTCCTTTCGTTTATGCGGAAAGTGTCTCGTTTATATATAGTATGAGTACTTTCAGATAAATACCTCTGTTTTAACAATTTGTCAGTTTTGCTTACGTCAAGATATCTCTCGTTTTTATATCATTTCAGTACATCGTCTAGTTTATAGACTTCGCCTGTACCGACTACGTTAATTTGTCCACCAACTGCGACTAGTGTGATCACCGCTGCGCAGCGCGCGCGTGGAACCGCATTGTTGCCCGCGACAGTGGTTGTAAAGTCTGTCTCGAATTTGCCCGGCCGCTACTTGGAGCTGCACCTCATTCTTGCACCTCGCAGCAACGCTGCCACTTGTCTGCGCGCGACGAAGGCGCTTTTGATTTTTATTTTGCTTCCGGGAGGCACTTGACTCGAAGCTGACGCTCTAGATGCTTGTTAGCGCGTGTGCTTGTTACTGCTGCGTTGTTGTGCGTATTCGTGTGAGCGCCTCGTTTCAGGCGTCGCCGATCTCACCTGGAGTAGTGTGCCAGGCGTACAGCAAGGCAAACATCTCTCTCTCTCTCTCTCTCTCTCTCTCTCTCTCTCTCTCTCTCTCTCTCTCTCTCTCTCTCTCTCTCTCTTTCTCACGAAATCTTACTCATTTCGCATTGGAATGGCCGAAAAAGCTATCTATAATGCCTGTCGTTTCGAGGGGATGCTGCAACGCATTCTGTGCGACCGTCCTGAATATAATGTTCAGCGACAGTCCCTGGCATCCGTTCTGGCGCACCTTGACACTAGACCATTGTCTCTCGATACGATTTGCACATGTCGCCGACAGAGGACATCGCAGCTGAAGGCGACGAAGGCTACTTCGATTTTTGAAAGAGACGGGATTGGACAAGTGGCTGTGACAGTGATATCACGTACAACGCAAGACGGATGGATTCTAACGGACGATGTGTGTGCTGTGCTATGTGCTCTCCTCTCTCTCCTTTCCTCATCTTTCATGTAGGGTAGCAAACCGGTTAAGCTAAACTGGTTAACCTCCCTGCTTTTCCTTCTCCTCTTTTTCTTTCCTTCCTTAACGCGGGCGCGCGAGAGCACGGGCGCGTGCGCCAGTTTCCACTATTCCGAAGACAAAGTAACGAAAGGGGCAAAATTGCAATATTTCATCATTCGCTTCACGAAAACTTCTCTTCACATAGATTCCAAATATTGCGTTGAATTTGCGCATTATTATTATTATTATTATTATTATTATTATTATTATTATTATTATTATTATTATTATTATTATTATTATTATTATTATTATCGTTGTCAATTGATTGATTGATTGAACAAAAATTAAATTACGGGGTTTTACGTGCCAAAACCACTTTCTGATTATGAGGCACGCCGTAGTGGAGGACTCCGGAAATTTCGACCACCTGGGGTTCTTTAACATGCACCTAAATCTAAGTACACGGGTGTTTTCGGATTTCGCCCCCATCGAAATGCAGCCGCCGTGGACCTCGTTCTCAGCAGCCTAACACCATAGACACTGAGCAACCGCGGCGGGTGATTGATTGATTGATTGATTGATTGGTTGGTTGATTGATTGATTGATTGATTGATTGATTGATTGATTGATTGATTGATTGATTGATTGATTGATTGATTGATTGATTGATTGATTGATTGATTGATTGATTGATTGATTGATTGATTGATTGATTGATTGATTGATTGATTGATTGATATTATGCAATGGTATGTCCTGGTATTTGTTCTTGCGCGGCGCCGCGGTCTTGCTCATTTTTTGAAATTTGCTTCGGAACTTTTGTGGGCACATTTCTGAACACTCTTTTGCGAGCACTCGCTATGATAATCTCGCATCTGGGTGCTTTTTACCTTGTGTGGCGACATAAACAACTTTTTTGGATATAGCTATTCAATATTGAGAAAATGTATATAATTAGATTTTACGTGTCACAGCGGCCACATTTCGCGCAGTTAATGGTGACAGTATTCCCCACACCTCGAGGGAGCTCCAATTGTTTTTATTTATCTATATCTGTTTATAATGTATTCTAGGCCCCAGCAGGCGTGGTACCAGTTACTTTCTAGAAGTGAGAAAAAATTATTTTCTTTTTGCACAAATAGTCTACCAAAAAATTAATGTATGCCCTCTAGAAGTGGCATAAACCACGCATAAATAACTTCGGAGTGATATGAAAATGCCATGAGACCTCAGAAAACGTAGTAAGCTATCACTTCGGCGCTCAGCAACGAAACGAACCAGCTGATGTTTCCCTCAGCAGCCATGTGAAAAAATGCGTGAAAAAAAATAATGTGTAAGGGCGTTTATTTTGGTGCTGTATGAAATAAAAGACTTAGCATGATCATAGAAGGAACCTTAGGGATATCACCTCGAAATGAAATTCCAAACTGGAAAATTTTGAACTTGGAATTGGTCAATACAAGTAGTCGATAAATTACGGCAAACAAATAAAGTTATCCTAGAGAAAAAGTAGAACACGAGAGAAGGTACATTTTATCATGCAGTTCTTGTAGTCTCAATTTGAAAAGCGAGAATGGCTTCGGAAAACGTTACTGTGGCATTCATCGCAAAAGCGGACACACATCCAACCCCCCACTTCTCCTCCTGAAAAAATCCGCTCGTACTGTTCATAAAATCTCATTATTGTCTACTGTTTACACAAGCATCAGAAATGCTTTCTTTGCATGGAAGGCGCGAGTAGGCGTTCTTCCGTGGGCACTGAATCTAGTCGCCAACAAAAAGCACCAGATGCTGGCTCGCATCGCGGGCAAAGGGTGCATCAAGATGGAGAGAAAGAGGTTGTAGACACAGTCGTCTAACCATTGTATTCTGTGAAACGACTTGGATAAAGGACGCTTCCCGGTGCACAGTCAGTTCCGCAGTGATTTGGAAAAGTTCCGTCCTGCAAACTGATTTCCGAAGTACTTGGAAAGCAATCTCCAATTTCAAGGTAATCTGGAACTCGTTTCCTTATATTCCAATTCACAAAAGAGTCACTGCAGTTGGAACGCGTTCTATCAGGCTTCGAACTACGGACACGTTGTTCTCCATTGTGCCTTCTTAATGTTGTTCTTGTGGGCTAATCTGGGAGTTTAGAGCAAGCGTAAGTTTAGCGCACGGATTTATGTATTATCTTTTTCCTTCTTCCGTACCACTTCTTAAGTGTGCCCCTCGCCCCCGTGATAAAATAAAGTAACGTAATTACGAAACCCATTGCGGCGCAATACAGCTTATAAGTGCGCGCGATACAAATCAGAACTCGCTAAACAGCGTCCTCTATCGTTCCGCCATTCGAACTGTTCCGTCGCATTGATCCCTCCACCAGCAATCGGCACTGATATAATGGCCCGAGGTGGAAGCCGGATAACTCAGATTCAAGAACGTCTCTGTGTGCAGGCATGCTAGCCGTCTAACACGCAAAGTCATTGGCCAGCGAGAGATTTATCCGGTTCGCAGATTCGTTGCTAGCTCAGAATGGATAGTTTGTAAACTTACAAGCAGCGTCAGTAGGTGCGGTGTACATCATATGCGTTTTACGGCACCCTCGACAAATCACACCGGGTCGCCTTGGTGCACCGTTTCGTATCAGTCATCGTCGCCCTAGTGACTTCCGGTGCGCACCAGCACAATTTGCCGTGTATTCCCTTAATGTCTTCGTTTACTTCCGGCCGTTGCACACGCTGTGTATACGGGCTAACCAGCCGGAGCCTCAACCCTCTAGAGCGAAGCATTTATAAATGCAGATATGAGAAAGCACGAGCGATTCCGAGCCTTTTGGATCTGCCTTGCATGTGGAAGCTGGCGTCTCGGGATGTTTGAAATGCTCCTTTGCATTCACAAACGCTTTAACGTGTACTGGACCAGTTGGACAATCGTCCACTTTCAGAACTAAAAGCTTTAGGCCAATGCTCCGATAGGACATCCGCGTTGAAGGCCTTACACGCGCTAGTAAGGTTCTTGCGATCTGCGGGGCTTCACGACAGACTCTAAGAATGCCGCCTCCTACCGCTCTGTAGTGTACGCGCTTTATTTGCGCTTGTCTCCCTTTCTATCTCCCCCTTCTACTCTGTTTCTCTTTTTATCCCTCTTAACCCTTCCCCCTGCGCAGGGTAGCCAACCGGAACTACCACTGGTTAACCTCTCTGCCTTTCTGTGCATTATTTTCTCTCTCTCTCTTAACGTGCCAGAGTAAAATATTTCCTCACTCCTCAATGCACCCTCGTTGATCGGAGACAATTAGTTTAGGGGCACTTCGAGACACAGAGGCCGTTGTGATCCTGCGCTGCATCAAAGGCAAATATAAGCTCTTCATAGACATGCTCGCTCAAGCGTTTACGTGCGCTTTTGATTGCTTCCTACGTAAATATAGCAACGGACGGAGATAACCAGTGAAACCGCTACAAGGAGCGTCTGGGGAGGGGGGCTTCAAAACGAGCGATAATCTCTGTGACCTCGCTTGTGAGTGGACCAACGTTAGGCAGACGAGTACTGCAGACGGCATTCCAGCTAACTCGTGCCACGCCTTAAGAAATTCCGTGTGTGTGTTACGAGAATGTAACCAACTTGGTATTGCTCATTGCCCTCTTTAGGAACTCAAAGTATCTTTTCCTTTTTCTTTTTACTTGTCTTTTTTTTTCTTGCTGTGAGCTTGGGTAACTAACCAACTTTGAAATTATTGCTTTCATCAAAAAATATTTGATGGCGAAGTTGTAGAGGCTATCGAGAGAGAGAGAGAGAGAGAGAAAATACAGAGGAAGGCAGGGAGTTTAACCAGAGGTAGTTCCGGTTGGTTACCCTGCATGGGGGAAAGGACTAAGGGGGATAAAAAGAGAAAGAGAGTGGAAGGGGCAGATAGAGAGAAAGCCAGACGAGCAATAACAAAGCGCGTACAGTACAGAGCGGTAGTGGGCGGCGTTCCTAAAGTATATCGTGAAGCCCCGTAGACCGCAGGAACCTTAATAACGCGACTAAGGCCTTCAACACGGATGTTCTTTCAGAGCATTGACCTAAAGCTTTCACTTCTGGTAGTGGACGATTGTCGAACTGGTCCAGTGCTCTGCGCATCACTTGTCTCTGGGCACTATATCGCGGGCAGACACCGATAATGTGTGTGAGCGTCTCTTCGCTGTTGCATGTGTCGCGCAGGGGACTGTTGGCCATTCCAATAAAGAAAGCATATGTCGAGATATTTCCAATAACTTCTTTCCCTGATGATTACTCCTGCAGTTTAATTTTTTTTTCGGGCTGTTGGCATGAAGACGTAAAAGAACCCACAAACTCAGAGCCGTACTAAGCAACCTCGTGGTCATGTACAACCGCGTTTTCTTTTTGGCCTCGTCAGTACCCGAATATGAGGCACATATTTGAGTTACGCTATTGTTACACGTCGTCGTGTCATTTTTACGCAGTTTCCGACGTAGAGGCTAGGGTGGTATGGCATACGATGCTCTCCTATATTGTGTGTGTCACATCACGTTATCCTTGTGGAACGCTGGAAGTTTTCACAACTACCGACTCCACCATCTTGACTCCTCCCTACGCCTTTGTATTCCAGCTGGGCTCTGTCGTCGCGAAGCTACCCTGCTTTGTCGACTATGGCTAGGGGTGGCTTTCACCAAGTCTTTCGCTTACCGAATTGGATGGGCCAACGACGCCTCGTGTGAGGACTGTAGTAACGAGGAGACTTTTCAACACCTTCTTTGTGACTGTCCTCGATATACTTTACAGAGGCTTTGTCGACTATGGCTAGGGGTGGCTTTCACCAAGTCTTTCGCTTACCGAATTGGATGGGCCAACGACGCCTCGTGTGAGGACTGTGGTAACGAGGAGACTTTTCAACACCTTCTTTGTGACTGTCCTCGATATACTTTACAGAGACAATCACTTGCAACCGCGATAGCGCGCTTTGACCAAAGACCTCTCACAGAGGAACTCATTTTCAGATACCGCCATCATAAGCTATCGCAGCAGAGGGCGACGAGGGCACTGTTGCGGTTCTTGAGGGCGACAGAACTGGACAGGCGACTGTAGCCTGAACAGATGTTGATAGTGCTACAAGTGTCAGTGTGCTGTGCGATGACAGTGTTCGGTGACAGTGACCGATTGTGATTGTGTGTCTATGCTCCTTCCTTTCCTTATCTCTACTTTGTTTCCACTTTACCTCCCCCTCCCCTCTCTCCCCAGCGTAGGGTAGCCAACCGGATTTTTTTTCTCTGGTTAACCTCCCTGCCTTTCCCCTTTCCTCTCTCTCTCTCTCTCTCTCTCTCTCTCTTACCATGCGACTAGTCTGAGAACCGTCACTGACGCGACGGAAGCTAAAAAAGTTACGTAGTTTTACGTGCCAAAACCACTTTCTGATTATGAGGCACGCCGCAGTGGAGGACTCCCGAAATTTCGACCACCTGGGGTTCTTTAGCATGCACCTAAATCTAAGTACACAAGTGCTTTCGCCCCCATCGAAATGCGGCCGCCGGGGCCGGGATTCGATCCCGTGACCTCGCGCTCAGCATCCCAACGCCATAGCCACTGATCAACCACGGCGGGTTAGGCGGAAGCTCCTCGGCTTCTAGTAAACTCGCACAAAGTGCGACGGAACGCGCGTTAAATCATCTTAATAATAAGAATAATATTTGGTGTTTTATGTGCCAAAACCACTTTCTGATTATGAGGCACGCCGTAGTGGAGGACTCCGGAAATTTTGACCACCTGGGGTTCTTTAACGTGCACCTAAATCTAAGCACACGGGTGTTTTCGCATTTCGCCCCCATCGAAATGCGGCCGCCGTGGCCGGGATTCGATCCCGCAACCTCGTGCTCAGCAGCCCAACACCATAGCCACTGAGCAACCACGGCGGGTTTAAATCATCTTGCTCTCTATAGGCGGGAACGGATGCATTAAAACAGGGCCTGCTGCACCGTCAAATTTACCCTTCAACTGGCTGTTTTTACGGTGCTGAATGCACAATGCGTGCGAGAAAAATAGAGGTACAGGGATGCGAGACAAAAATAAGAAGAGGCGCAGTAAACTTAAAGCAATAGGATCCCCTAACTTAAAAAATACGGCAAGTGTTTACGTAAATTCACAATTCAAATTCACAAATTAGTTAAGAAGCAAGCTCGCAACTGACGATGGAATGGGAGGCAACGCCAGCCTACTTTGTAGGACGTAGGTGATATAAATTAAAGATTCGAATAGGGAAAGCATTATTTAACAGTGGAACCTAACTGTACCTAACTATACTACTTTCCTGTCGTTCTCGGTTCACTCCCGTGCCGTCTGAACCTGACTCAGACAGGAACAGTGCGAGACTGTTAGCAATAAATCAATGAAGTTTACGAACACATTCACCGAACGCCGAAATAAGGTTTCCCTTTAGACTGGCGTAGCCAGATAGAGTCGCTAGATCTTTCACTGGCACCAAAGGCGGCTGGCTTTCGTAATAAGAGTAATGCTTATGCAAAATTGGAATGCAGGCGGAATATGGCGGAACGTGGTTGTTGACGTGACGCCGGTCAATTTATCGCTGATAACGAAAAAAAAAGTAAAAGGACAGCACCAAAAG
Organism: Dermacentor albipictus; assembly: GCF_038994185.2. Lineage (NCBI taxonomy): Eukaryota > Metazoa > Arthropoda > Arachnida > Ixodida > Ixodidae > Dermacentor > Dermacentor albipictus. Next base: position 186,285 of record NW_027225610.1, read on the forward strand.
AATAAACCTGCCCTATAGCTGTCTACTACGGCAGACATTTGGGCAAAAGCTGAGTTACGGCGGAAAAGAACGAAAATCACGAACCAGGCAATTGTCTGAGATAGATGTGCCACTGGTGCATTTTATACATCCTTCGAGGCAGCGTTGCAATTTCTAACGAAACAGAAAGTGCCTCCGCCATGGCCCGCCATACCGAAGCTTATTTCATTGCGCTCTCGAGGCGGAAATAACAAAGGACTCAGTATTTACAGTGAGAAAGCTGAAAAAAAAATAACCAGATGAAAACTGCAATACTTCTTTCGGGAGCTAATATGATTTGAAGAAAGCGCGAGAAATAGCGCTAGAGAAGCAAAGGCAAGCTATTGTTCCCGGGTATTCCGGAGAAACTCGTAACGTTGCTGGTCTCGGAAACTCATTTTTCGAAAAGGCGGGCCGTGGAGAAGGTCGTTTGGCGCTGGTCCGTAAGGGAACTAGTGCCAACTCAGGAACTCGGCCATATGGATGTTTCTGGTTTTATGCAGCCTGTACTATCAGTGCACATGGAAGGAAAGTCGGTGATATCTGCGCAGCGTTGAGCAACTACACATCAAAGATCATGCCCAGCTTTAATGGCCCAAGCATCAGTGACGACACCTAGCTGATGGAATCGCTATTAAAAATTTAAGGGGCGACAACTTCGCAAGCTACTGAACAGGTCGAAGCTGCAAAGAAATTGTATGTTTTGACTAAATTGAAGGATGCTACAAGATAGAAGTCACTAACTTACATTTTAATGCGGTTACAGTACTAGACAAACATGCATTCATCATAATTTCAGTTTCGTGGTCATTGCTCTCCGAATCGAACATCAAAATGCTTCAATGGAAGCAAAACCCAAATTGCAAATTACCGTATTTACTCGATTGCAACGTCCGTTTTTTTCACTATTTTCGTTGCTTGAACTCGACCCTCGCGTTAGGTTGGGATAACGGCAAAGTTGATTATTTTAAAGCAAATATTCCAAATATAGCGGTTTCTATCATTATGTTCGCAACCTGTACGTCCAGATGCAATCTGTAAACAAGTCGATCGAAGCCAAAACTTAGTTTTTGTTGGAATAGACGCCATTTTCGCTGTGCTCGTGACTGGTGTTACGGTTACAAAGCTGCAGCACCCTGTGGCCTTTCGCGCTTCGACTCCGTTTATTCGCGACGTTAACGAAACGTGGCGCATTTGTTATGACGCCCGCTTCGAGAGGCGAGCAATTTTGACGGCTGAAAGGGTGGGAAACTCCGCCGTGACTCGGCGGTTCGACGTGAACGATTCAACGATTCACGAATGGCAAGAGCGACGCAAGGCCCTCTCTATATTCGAGGCCGGCCGGAAGGGCTCTTTGGAACTCGTGGTGACCTGGTAGTGTCCCCAACTGAAATGGCTTTGCGGCCTGTTAAGGAGTACCTAATCTCGAACCAGCTCGGAGATGATGTGATTCTCGGGCGATCACTTTCGGAGATAGCTTCCCTTTCTCGAGGCTTGGCTCTTCCTGGCACCGATCCCCTCAATGTGTACGGCTGACAGCACCCTTGGCACGGACAGAGAGCTTGCACAGCGCCAAAAACACTTGTCGGGGATGCTTTCGGCGACGAGCCACGTGAAATTTCGCGAAAGTGAACCTATCTCTGAAACGTACCACCCAAGAGAACGTGTTTGCTAATTGTGACTTCTCGAATAAAGGTCCAATTTTTTCTTCGTTTCATCTCGCCTTATATTCGCGGTTTTATTAATTAATTTATCTTTTTTATTTTGGTTGACTAGAATGTCGACCCTCGCGTTACAGTCGTGATCGCGTTACATTCGAGTAAATACGGTACTCTTCACCTTCCTCGAAACCAAAGTAATTCGTCTTTTCTCAACCAAACGCGTCTTTCGCCTTTTCGCCTACAACAACCCGCACGTCTCGCACCGGCAGCGCGAGGCGCTTCGAATGAAAAGCTTGCGAGCTGTCCGCGCGCCAGAACCGGCGATCCTGTTCAAATCGTTGTTCCACGACGCACCGGAGAACGAATAATATATTGACACGTGTATTTATATTCATCGGGCGACCAGGTTTCACCGCCTAACAAATCTTATCGCGCAGCGCGGGACGCGCTTGCATGTATCCGAAGTTTCTGGAAAGTTACCGATGCTTCTATCCGCGTGTCTGTTGTCGCCGAACCTTGTGTTATCAGATTTCATCGCGTGACACGAATGGTGTAGAACTTTGTGGAAGACACGCGGGTCCCATCAGATAATCTGGAACATTCGACGACTGATCTATAAAAGCCGACGCGCTTGACCCGCTGAATAATCGACGCAATACTGTGCCCGCTCTGCTACCACTGCGGCGAAGCCGGGCACGTGTACCGCCGATGCCCATACCGCGACCTGGGATTGCGAGGCTTCGCCGTGAACGCACAGCGCCCGAGGGAAGGTGAACGCCCTCGTGACATCGCCGATTACCTCGCCGCTACTCAGTGGAGCCCTCGACGACCGTCCCGTTCGCCGTCACCAGGCCGCTACCTGTCGCCGCAGCACCGACCATACACCGGCCCAGCCCGGGGCCGCTCTGCGAGCCCATATCCGGAAAACTAAAAGCAGCAACCGATGGAGGTGCGGTTGCTGTTCGTCGAATTGACGAAGATCCTCCGCCGCCGACGAAGACGACGAAGAAACCGTCTCGACGACCTAATGACGACACGCCGCCGTCCCGACGAAGTCAGGAAGCCAAGACTACACCGACGAAAGACGACCTGACGAAGCGACGTTCCAGCTTCAGTTCAACACGACGCAGCCGTGATCCGACGCCACGACCTAACTGCAACGCCAGACAAAGAACCACCGACCTTGACGTGCTTCTCGACGGCCACGCAGTCACTGCCTTAGTCGACACAGGGGCCGATTACTCCGTAATGAGTGGACGCATCGCCGCCCAGTTGAAGAAGGTTAAGACTGCGTGGGAGGGCCCCCAAATTCGGACCGCTGGAGGGCACCTCATTACGCCGACTGGAATCTGCACGGCAAGAATTACCATTCATGACCGGACTTACCCTGCCACCTTCGTTATCCTGCAACAGTGTTCACGAGACGTCATTCTCGGCATGGACTTCCTGAACCAACACGGCGCCATCATCGACCTGAAGTCGCAGTCAATAACGCTGTCGGAAGATCAAGCGATACCATCGGAGCGCCCTTGTAGCCACCACGCCTTGAGTGTGCTCGAAGATCAAGTGAGCATCCCGCCTCGCTCCAGCATCGTTATTTCGGTCGGCACCGAAACACCCGCTGACGTAGAAGGCGTCATCGAAGGCGACCAACGTCTACTACTCGACCGTGAAATTTGCGTCGCAAGAGGGATCGCTCGACTGCACGGAGGAAACACGAGAGTGTTGCTGACAAACTTCAGCCAGGAGTTCAAGCACATCAACAAGGGCACGACGATCGCATTCATCGAGGAAATACAGGAAACCAGCGATGCCTTCGTCCTCTCGGATTCTGTTGCATCTACCCCGACGACCGTAGTTCCCGAGCCAGACTTCAACATAAATCCAAGTCTCCCCGTGATTAAGCAGCAACAGCTCAGAAGTCTGCTTCGACGATACAAAGACTGCTTTTCGACGTCATCAAGGATTCGACAAACACCAGTCGCAAAGCATCGCATAATCACCGAAGAGAGCGCTCGACCACTACGCCAGAGCCCTTACCGAGTTTCGACGCGAGAACGCGAAGCTATAAGACAACAAGTCGACGAAATGCTGCGCGACGACATCATCCAGCCGTCGAAAAGCCCGTGGGCGTCTCCAGTTGTTTTGGTGAAGAAAAAGGACGGAACCCTACGTTTCTGCGTCGATTATCGTCGACTGAACAAAATCACGAAGAAAGATGTATACCCCCTCCCACGGATAGACGACGCATTAGATCGGCTCTGCAATGCTAAATACTTCTCATCGATGGACCTCAAGTCTGGCTACTGGCAAATAGAAGTCGACGAAAGGGATCGCGAAAAGACCGCCTTCATCACGCCAGACGGCCTCTATGAATTCAAGGTTATGCCGTTTGGACTGTGCTCGGCGCCTGCAACGTTCCAGCGCGTGATGGACACGGTTTTAGCAGGATTGAAGTGGCAGACCTGTCTTGTTTACTTGGATGACGTCGTCGTCTTCGCCGGAAATTTCGACGATCACCTTAAGCGGCTTGCGACAGTATTAGAGGCCATCAAGTCATCAGGGCTCACCCTGAAGCCGGAAAAGTGTCACTTCGCTTACGATGAGCTTCTATTCCTAGGCCATGTCATCAGCAAATCTGGAGTACGCCCCGACCCGCAGAAGACAGCTGCCATCGCAAAGTTCCCGCAGCCAATCGACAAGAAGGCAGTGCGCAGATTCCTTGGCATGTGTGCCTACTATAGGCGCTTTGTCAATGACTTTTCACGCATCGCTGAGCCGCTGACGCAGCTAACTAAATGCGACGTCGAGTTCAAGTGGGAAACGCCGCAGGCCGAGGCATTTCAAGAACTCAAACGACGCATGCAGTCGCCGCCCGTACTTGCGCACTTCGACGATCACGCCGATACCGAAATCCACACTGACGCCAGTAGCCTAGGCCTCGGCGCCGTCCTGGTCCAGAGAAAAGATGGACATGAACACGTGATAGCTTACGCTAGCCGGTCGTTGTCAAAAGCGGAAGGCAATTATTCTACAACCGAAAAGGAATGCCTCGCCATCGTTTGGGCTACAGCGAAATTTCGCCCTTACCTATATGGCAGGCCATTCAAAGTCGTCAGCGACCATCACGCCTTGTGTTGGCTAGCGAATTTAAAGGATCCCTCAGGACGGCTGGCACGGTGGAGCCTCAGACTACAAGAATACGACATCACCGTAACATACAAGTCCGGACGAAAACACTCAGACGCCGATTGCCTATCCCGCGCCCCCATTGACCCGCCGCCGCAAGATGACGAGGATGACGACGCCTTCCTTGGAATAATAAGCGCGGAAGACTTCGCCGAACAACAACGAGCGGACCCGGAACTTAAAGGCCTCGTCGATTATTTGGAAGGGCACACCGACGTTGTCCCCAGGGCATTTAAGCGCGGATTATCTTCCTTCACGCTTCAAGACAGTCTACTCGTGAAGAAGAACTTCTCGCCAGTCCGCGCCAATTACCTTCTTGTTGTCCCGTCAGGACTTCGACCAGAAGTATTGCATGCCCTACATGACGATCCGACCGCTGGACACCTCGGATTTTCCCGGACACTATCACGGATACAAGAAAAGTATTATTGGCCGCGCCTGACCACCGACGTCGCCCGTTATGTCAGAACATGCCGAGACTGTCAGCGACGCAAGACACCGCCGACAAGGCCAGCCGGATTACTACAGCCAATCGAGCCTCCTTGCCGACCATTCCAGCAGATCGGGATGGACTTGCTGGGACCCTTTCCGACGTCAATAACCGGAAATAAGTGGATCGTCGTGGCGACGGACTACCTCACCCGCTTCGCTGAAACAAAAGCACTGCCGAAAGGTAGCGCAGCCGAAGTGGCGAAATTCTTTATCGAAAACATCCTGCTGCGACATGGCGCCCCAGAAGTCCTCATCACCGACCGAGGAACGGCCTTTACAGCGGAGCTCACCCAGGCCATTCTGAAATACAGTCAGACAAGGCACAGGAGGACAACGGCTTACCACCCGCAGACGAATGGTCTTACGGAGCGGCTGAATAAGACCCTCGCCGACATGCTAGCGATGTACGTCGACGTCGAACACAAGACCTGGGATGCCGTCCTGCCGTACGTAACATTCGCTTATAACACGGCGGTGCAAGAAACAACACAGATCACGCCGTTCAAGTTGGTTTACGGCAGGAACCCGACGACGACGCTCGACGCCATGCTGCCGCACGTAACGGACGAAGAGAATCTTGACGTCGCTACCTATCTCCAGCGCGCCGAAGAAGCCCGACAGCTCGCCCGCCTGCGGATCAAGAGCCAGCAGAGGACCGACAGCCGACACTACAACCTCCGACGACGCTTTGTTGAGTACCAGCCCGGCGACCGTGTTTGGGTTTGGACCCCGATACGCCGACGAGGACTGAGCGAGAAGCTTTTGCGTCGCTATTTTGGACCGTACAAGATCATCCGACGTATTGGTGCACTGGACTACGAGGTCGTGCCAGACGGCATTTCGCTGTCACAGCGGCGCCGCTCACGACCTGAAATTGTCCACGTTGTGCGGCTCAAGCCGTACCACCAGCGTTGACGAACTTTGGTACTTCGCGTAACTGACCTTTGGACTTTATTTCTTTTCGTTGTTTTGTTACTTATGTTTAATAAGTGTCCCTTTGTGTTTGGCTCTCTTTGTAGCATCGGGACGATGCTTTTTAAGAGGGGGGTATTGACACGTGTATTTATATTCATCGGGCGACCAGGTTTCACCGCCTAACAAATCTTATCGCGCAGCGCGGGACGCGCTTGCATGTATCCGAAGTTTCTGGAAAGTTACCGATGCTTCTATCCGCGTGTCTGTTGTCGCCGAACCTTGTGTTATCAGATTTCATCGCGTGACACGAATGGTGTAGAACTTTGTGGAAGACACGCGGGTCCCATAAGATAATCTGGAACATTCGACGACTGATCTATAAAAGCCGACGCGCTTGACCCGCTGATCAGATTTTCGACGATCGCCGACCGTGTTCGCCGCTATCGTTGTGCTATAAGTGTAGCCTGTTTTGTGGGCACAGGTTCGCCCAATAAAAGTTAGTTTTGTCTATCACAGTATTGCTACTGTGTTCTTAACGTCACCACCACGTGACAATATAATATTTGGGGTTTTACGTGCCAAAACCACTTTCTGATTATGAGGCACGCCGTAGTGGAGGACTCCGGAAATTTTGACCGCCTGGGGTTCTTTAACGTGCACCTAAATCTAAGCACACGGGTGTTTTCGCATTTCGCCCCCATCGAAATGCGGCCGCCGTGGCCGGGATTCGATCCCGCGACCTCGTGCTCAGCAGCCCAACACCATAGCCACTGAGCAACCACGGCGGGTGACCGGAGAACGACGCGGCGAACCAAGTGGTGAACACCGAACCCAGCGTGCAACGTATACGCTCGACGTAGCACGAATGCGATTAAGCGCGAATTGGGGTTGCATGGAAACAGAGCCCGCGACCGTTGCGGGGGATTCGTAATTACCACTACAAGGGAGGGACTCTGACGAATTAGGCGAAGCAGTGTGATCCACCCGCACGATTGTGGCGTCGTACCGCACGTGGTTGGCCGCAGCTTGCATGTGCGCGGGGGTCCATTCGCACCGAGTTTCCGTGCATGGCGAAATGCTCCCACCGCAGCATTCCGCAGGCAACTGCAAATCCGGAGGCCTGAAGTTCGGTGCGACGCCTCTTCCTGTCCCCCGATCAGATCGCAATAAGTACTACACGCTCATCTCTGCAGAATGCACTAGACCTGGATTGATATAACGATTTCTTACGCGAAGAAGCTTCATTCGTTTTGCGAGAAGACGGAGTTCCGCTCTGCCGCTGGCGAAACGCCAAACGTAAACGAACTGGGGTTGAAGATTTGCGCTGGAAAATACCAGTATTTGTTGGAGTGCGCTGAATTTGACACACAATGGAAGGCGGTAATAGATAGCCTCAAGGATGGAATTGTTACGAGATTAAGTTTCATACAGAGCGCAAAGTGGTAGCAAACAAACTGGAGCGTAGAACTGCTACGACATTGTTTCCGGGAGTGTTCTGAATTTGATACAGAACGTAAAGTGTTGAGGCGGACTCGAACGTAGAAGTATTGAAACAATATTTGGTCCGTGTTTTCTGAACTTGATTTCAGTTTGAAGGGCAAGTGACACTTCGTTGCCGCGAATACACTGGATACCTTGAATAAAGCTGTGTTTCAGCTCCTCCTCGAATTTCTCTACGATAAAAAATATTGGCAGTCGATGCCTTACGTGATTTGAATGCTAAAACATTGTAACTTCTCTAATTGATTGCTTGTGTCGAGACGTCATGCATTTTCACGTTTCCATCACAACACTGCCTTAGACCCCCTTATTGTACATTGCTCTAATTTGTACCAGCCTTAGTCCACTTTAATCCACCTTAATCCACCTTGATCTAATTTGTGTCTACTTTAATCCACCTTTTACCTTTATTAAATGTATTTAAGGAGAAGTTAGTGCCTATGTGTGGCGCCGGCTACTACTCTTCTCTTACATGATGATCATCAGCAGCAGCCTGTTTTATGTCCACTGCAAGACGAAGGCCTCTAATTGCCCCTGGCCTGCGCCAACTGATTCCAACTAGGGCCCGCGAATTTCCTAATTTCATCGCTCCATTTAGTCTTCTGCCGTCCTCGACTTCGTTTCCTTTCTCTTGGTATCCATACTCTGAACCTAATGGTCCAACGGTTATCTAACCGGCGCATTGCATGACCTGCCCAGCTGCATTTTCTTCTGTTGATATCAATTATATCATCTATAGCTGTTTTCTCTCTGATCCAAACCGCTCTCTTTCCGTCTCTTAACGTTATGCCTCGCAATCTTCGTTCCATCGCTCTTTACGCGGTCCTTAACCTGTTCTCAAGCTTCTGATAGCTATCGTTGGAAGGTAGTAGGAAGGTCACAAAAGTACACTAATAACCACATGAACGAACATTCACATTCACGTACTAAGTCTCAGTACTGCAATATAAATAAATGTTTGCGCAACACAAGAGTTCACATGGCATAAATATACTCACAAAACCGAAGTGTTCACACACAATGAATGGGTCCACATAGCATAAATGTTCAAAATACCAAAATGTTCATGCAGAGTGCCGCACTCTAAATACAACAAATACAAATGCTACATATAACCACGAAGACAAAAGCAACATGTAGTTAAGGGTGCCTATTAATAATAACAATGCGAGGAATACCTGTTGTATGACTTATGATTTTTGTGATATCTTTGATATCTGCAAAAATTGTACTAAGGCGCGCGCAGCGATCGATGTTTTGAAGGTTTTTGTTCGCCATGGGCATAAAAGTTTTCTTAAGGATAGTGGCCGTCTATCTAAGCCATGAAGTTGTTCTGAAGGGTTCTTGTGGGGCGCATCATAACGTTTACAGTGTAGAAGAAGATGTTCTATGTTTTCTTCAGCCTGTAGACATAAGCATATAGCACTGTCAGTTTTTCTTATCCCATACAGGAAGCTTTCAGTATAAGCAGTGCCTAGCCGAAGCTTATGAACTGTTGTTTCAACAGATCGACTAATCTTAAATGGAATATTGAATTCTATTCCAGGGTCTGTGTTATATAATTGAGAGTTCTGCGCTTCATTTATGAACCAAGCTTCCTTGGACAATCTGCCGCATAGTTTGTTCAATAGACATCGAGCATCACTCGCCGCTAGAGAAAGTAGTGATAATGCATCCTCTTGATACGCTGCACGTGCCATGTGATCAGCTGTTACATTTCCTATGATTTCCTATTCGATTCGATTGATTCCATTTCCTATTCCTGTGACTAGGAATACTCTGGAAAGTTATGTCGTGTTGCAGATATTTCGCTATGGCGTATGTCTTCTGTATTTTGCATGCCAATGTGCTGTTTGCTTTTCTTAAGCTGATTTCATTTAAGCACAGCAATAAGGCTTATGAGTCGCTCAGAATTACCCAACGAAGTGGTTCTGACTGCTGACATATGTAACGTAAAGCAGAAAGTATTGCGTAAAGTGCTGCCATTATGGACGTTCTAAATTGGCAAAGCTTATGAGCTTTTTCTCTACGTATGTTGGTATATAAAACGCAGATGTGGAGCTTTGTTTCCAGCGTAATCCATTGGTGTACATGTGAAAGCGATCTGTGTACTTAGTGTAAAGATGTGATAAAGTTAATTGCTTTATCGCAACTACGGGCATATCGCATTTGCGACCTACTCCAGGAACTGAAGTTACTATTTCTGGAATTGCCAGTCGCCATGGGTTGCGCAAGTAGGCCAGTATTCGTAAGCAGGCAGTAAGTTTTTTCATCGCCGTATTTCTTCATGTATGCGTGCAGCGGTTCTATCCTGAAGGTCTTGGTATTGTGGATGATTAGCGTGTTGTGTTGCCAAACGAGAAAAGTGACGACAGGTTTTCGTAAATCTTACTGCGTGATAAGTTGGTTGGCTGAACTCAGCAGTTACCAAAACACTGGCAGATGCAGGCGGATCTAAGGGTAATGCTGATGGTATAGGGATCCCGTCAAGTTTGTCGATTGACAAAGCTTTTTGTCTTTGTTCCCTGTATTTCTGATGTATGAAGTGCAGAAATAAATTGAATTGAATTGAACACCAAGACATATACGAAAGCTGTTGGGCAGCTATCTTTGAATAGTTTCCTATAGATTACAGGATAATACATGTAACACAGGAGCAGAGTATACTATTCTTTGTCTAATGATCGCCGAGTGAATGCGTAATAAGGAAGAGCTTGAACTACCCCATTTCACTCTGGCAAATCGACGAAGAATGTTAATTAGGGAGTTGACTTTCTACTCTAATGCTTTTATTTGTCAAGCCCATGGTAACCATCTGTCTGTGATAGTACCTAAGAACTTGTGCTGTCGTACAAGTTGCAGACACTGATAGTCTAGCACGAGCTGAAATCTCTTGAGGAATTTCTTTGTAAAAGAAAGTACAGCTGTCTTTTCGTGTGAAATAATCATATCTCTGCTTTTCAAAAAAGTAATTAATTAGTGTTGGGCCAGCTTGTAGCTTTTGCTGAACGGCTTGAATACTCCAGTCAGACACCCATACGCACAAGTCATCCGCATATAGTGAGTAATTGAAGTCAGCAAACAGGATATTGGGTAGTTGAACCATAACACAGTTAAATAGAAATGGACTGAGCACACTACCTTGCGGAACGCCTTGATTGACTTTAGGCTCTGTGCTTTTGCCATCAGCAGTTTCAATAACGATTTTCCTGTCCCTTAAGAAATTGTTCGGCCAACTATGTCTAACAGAATTAACCCATGTAGTACATGAGTGTGGCCGGCTGTGTCAAATGTACGCTTTGTGTGGAGAAACACTGCAATGGTGGTTCTTCCACAGCCCTTCTCATGATCTACGCATGTAACGAAATCTAAAATAGCATCCATCGCACATCGACGCCTGTGAAATCCCGCCATATTTGCGGGTAGTGCGTTGATACACTCTGTGTACCACTGAAGCCTAGCATCTATCATCTATTTGATAAGTTTACATAGGCAACTTGTCAGACTAACAGGGTGGAAAGAATCTAGTGATAAAAGAGTTTTACCCGACCTTAGTATCGGAACCACTCGTGTAATTTTTTTTCAGGAAGCAGGAAGAGATGGCTTTTAAAGCATAAAACAACATTGTTATGACAAGTTCAGCAATAGACGCAGAGGATTTCGTCCCTGGTTGCGGTGTGCACGTACTCGGTCGCATTTTAGCCATGTGGTTGCTCTTCTGACGAGATCCCTTTCTGAACTTCTTGTCGAGCTTGACGTTGGCTTGGTGATGTCCCAACACTTTGCCCTCTGTGTTGTGGTTCCCTTGCGACTTATGCATATTGCACTATTGCATATTGCATATTGTCGTCATGCTTAGGCGCTTGAGGTCGAGGTGTTTGCGCAGGGTTCATCGTATTGATGTTTGATTCCAATGCACCTCGCTGTTGTCTACGACCATAGATAATGTCGTGTTGTTGTTGAAGAGAGACCGCTATGTTGTGTGGGAATTCAGAAAATTATGCAGTGTGGGGCCGTTGGAATTCGCGCATTTAGGCTGCCTTATAAACTTGCAGCCTTTGTCATTGTAGTTTTCTGCACATAGTTTGCATCGCCTTGCTCCTGGGCAGTTTGTGTGTGCATTTTTTTTCTAGCCCTTTCCTCTCTGTCCTCTTTCTAACTCCTATCTCCCAATCCCAGTGTAGGGTAGCAAACCGGAGACTAATCTCTGGTTACCAACCCTGCCTTTCCTCTCTCTCTCTCTCGCTCTCTCTCTCTCTCTCTCTCTCTCTCTATCTCCCTCTCTCTCTCTCTCGCTAAGTAATCAAATCTCTAGAAGTTGTAGCAGTGCCTGGCTGGCCCGAAATATTCCTCGACTGGATGGCCAGTGAAGCCAAGATACACTCGCTTCGGGATTGATCGGTCATTGCGGAATTGTAAAATTACACTTCTCGCAGGGCGCGATTCCGCAGTGCCATCTTCTTGACGTATGTAACGGGTCTGGTGTCTAGCTGATGTCACTCCGGCTTCTCTTAAATATTCTGTTAATTGTTCATCTGTGTGTTCCAGAGGTACGTTTCTGATTTTGCCAACATTTCTTGTGTGTGACTCCGGTATAAGTGGATTCACTAGTAAGCCAGCCACCTGCACACATGACAACAAACACTTGACTGAGGCGAGTGAACTCGCACTGACTGAGAAACTTCCATCTTTGTTTACTCGGAAAGAACCTAATTTCTCTTTTGCTAGCACAACGACTTCTGAGGCTACAACACTTTCGCTTGCTTTTTTAATCCACCTTAATCCGCGTTGCTCTAATTTGTGCCAAGCTTAATCAATCTTATACCACTTTAATTCACTTTCATTCCCTTTACTTCACCTTAACTTATTTTACTCCACCTTAAGTGACCTTGCTCTAACTTTGTTCCAACTTTAATTCTGTGTTACTACTGACGTCATACAAGACGTCAGTGGTAGCTGATGACGTCACTGATCATGATTTTTCGTACCACTCGTTGCCTACAACACCAGCTTTTCTAACTTATGGGACATACAGTGCTTTCGCATTAAAACTGGAGCGGGAATGATGAGGCGTGTACGCGGGCTAGCAGGAGACGAAGTGAGAAATGAATGACGCGCGGCGTACTCCGCGCCATTCCATGCTACTTCGGCGAGAATTCTCCACTTCATCCTTGCGATTAGTCTTCCTTTCATATGTTTTGACAGGCTTGTTGCTGTACCTCATTTGATAAGTGACGCCCGCGTGAAGCACTTACCGCCTACTTTTGCAAAGGCTGGTCATCCGTCTGCAGCAAGCAACGCCCCTCCTCCTCGGGAGGTGAGGGATGAAAAGGAAAAAAAAGAGAATGTTCATATGAAAGCAAAAACAAACCACAAACAAGCCAAGCGGTCATCATCGTGCGGCAGCTCTGCCGCACCGGCTTCGTACCCAGGCTGCTTTTATTGGCTCGCTACTATGATACAATTGATGCGTGTATCGAGGACTGTCCCGTCCAGTGCTTATAACATGATCAGCCGCGAGAAATTCATCACAGTTGTCTGAAACACCCCAGATACGCGCCTTTTTTCTGTGCATTAGAGGGCTTGAACCCTGGTCGCGTAAAAACAAACAGATGCAAGATTATGTGGGATTTTCTCGTGTAACCATGCTCCGTGAACAGTACTTTAGGTAAACTTTCAATTTCTATGACTAGTTTATGGTTGTGTTGCTATAATACATTTATAACCTTGTTTTTATTATCTGCGTTCTCTCATTGGCCCATTAACTCGCCTTCTTAGAGGTTCGTTACTTAATTACAGACTTTTGATAGCGTTTTGTGGATTAGCTACTGTTTTTCTTTCGCTAAAACTTTAAGATAGCCGGCCTCTTCTGCAGTCAAACTACCGTAATCGCAAATATAGTAAAAAATGTTTGGTTTTATGTTTTTAGCATTGCGGCACACGTCCACTTATGGAGGCCATAGAAAGGCGCGAGACTCGCCTCATTGTGTATACCGCAACTCGGTCGGCAGCAGAATACCGCGAAGAACGAGTAGCGGCGCAGATTATGGCCAGAGCAGCAAAGCGAGGACTCACTTCCCGTGCAGTTGCTGCTTCTCCGTCTTCCGCGGAAAGGATGATAAGACGAAGTAGACTGTTTGTCCCTTGATGGAGACAACATGGTCCATTCTCTCCTGATACAAATTAGCAGCAATGAGGTTTTCCCCGGAACCGCATTGGAATGCATAGGACGAGCCTCTGATATCTAATGATGCGACAGCGCATAACGAATAAATCGCAGCGGGTGCCGTGTGGAAAGGAAAGGTTGTCACACGGCTGTTTGCTTTCGTTTCACAAACTACTGTACAGACAAACACGCCTTTTCTTAATCTCCTTTCCAGCCTGTGTGACTTATTCAGGGGTGACTTATTGGTTTTCTCGTTATTAGCGGCGAGAAAAACCTGGCGTAGAAAGGAAAAAAAGTTCAAAGCACTAGGGGTGTGCAGATATCCAACTTTTCGATTACTAATAAAATACCAATCAAACTCGCTATCCCCAGGAAGGCCTGTCGTAGGAAGGACAGGCTGCAAGAAGTCATAGTTGTGCCAGGAGTGTAGTGCCGTTGCACATAGCTCCATAATAGTTGTCAGTTCGTAGCCCTGAAGGCGGGCGAAATCTATGGACCACGTGGCGTCTCGGCTTACCAAAGACGTGGAGAAAAGGACATGTACCTTGACACTGCAACTCACAGCAGTGATTGCGAAAGGTCGTGCTGTTCGTCTGGGTGCTTCGGCTTTAATGGAGGCATAAATGCGTATGCTTCAAGTGCGCGATAAAGCCGAGAAGGTAGTCACATCACCATTACTGAGATAAACATCACCGTTGCTTCGCTGGAGTCCTAATGACGCGCACATATGGCGCACCCTTCTTTACGTCTCTCGCCGACCTGGCAGTCACGCGATCTTGGCCCAGAGGTCATTGAACTGGAGAAGATGACGAGATACGGTGGGTTCTCCCTCGCTCTACTTTTGAGTAGTGTGGCTTTAATTACAATCAAGTTAGAAAGGGCCTACTAATTTTCTTTCTACTGTTATTATGAAGCGTTTAATCTAGTTTCGAAACTAAAATGATGATCTTAATATGTAACGCTCTTTATTTATTTGTATTATTATAAAATTTAATAAATAGATATTGCCTTTTTAAATAAATATTACATGCTTTTTTGTTCTTTTTTCTTTAGTACGACGAGAATACGACGAGAATACGATTAAATGTAGTGTTTCTAATTCGCTCTTTCCTTAGTCAGTTGTCATGTTTAGTTTTCGTCACCAAAGCAGGATGTTCTATCATTTCTGTTCTGTCTTCGTAATAACTAGTTACAACCATTAGCGAGTTCGTAAGGAACTAGAAAAACGAGTTCGTAAGGATATTGAAAGGGAACAGCCGACACAGTGTGGCTGCAGTGAGAAGGAAGAAGACGACGTGATCCCTATAGCTACAGGGTCACCGTCGACCTATAGTCACCGTCGACCTAGACGTAAATATAGTGTAAACAGCCTTGTTCATAGGCTACACGTAAAAATATGACGCCACTATTTTTTATGGATGGTGAAATGTTGCGTTCGAGTAGTGAAAACTCGGGCAATAAAATACAAGCTTTCGATAAAGTACACCCAGTCATAGGATTATTCTGTCGCTTCATGCGCACAGCAAACATAAGCGAACAACTCTCTAAAGAACGACTGTGTGATTCGATCGTTCTTTAAAGTGATGTCTGTCCCAACGCCACGTTACCAACATCACGTTCACACTATGGGAAACTATGCCTTAAATACATAATACCAATACTGTTAAATTAATATAATTCGGTCCGATTTGATCTTTTCACGTCATCATCCAAGGAACTGAAACTGATGTATACGGTTTCGATGCAATATCTGGTAGCGTTATGTATCTGTGTTATTGCATTCTTTTGTTTACATGAAGCAAAGTGTGAGTGAGTAACATGTCATTGCAGCTATGTATACAGCTACATATATGTATGTACATGTATGTGCGCATATGTTATGCTGCCTCCCTGCAGAAACAGGGATTGTAGACACGTCAAGCTGTTGAAGGACAGCTTTTTATCAACAGTCCCTCCATCTGTAAATGTACAGGATGGCAAAATAAACAATTTCATTTCATTTCATTTCATATTCTAAAGCACGAGAGGCTAAGTGCAGGAAGTGTACTTGTTTACCTTTCATCGGGTGACTGCGTTTCACAGTCTAACAAATGTTATCGCTCAGCGCAGGACGCGCCTGCATATATCTGACGCTTCTGGAATGTTATCGATGGTTCTGTCCACTGTCTGTTGTCGCCGAACCTTGCGTAATCTAATTTGCATGTATGCGCGACGCGAACTGAGTAGTACTTCCTGGAATACACGCGGGCACCAACAATATCTCTTGAACCTTCAATGACTCATGTTTTAAAGCCGACGCGCTTGACCTGCGCATCGAACTTCTGACAATCGCGGACTGTGTTCGCCGCTTTTGTTGTGGTTTCATGGTCACTTGCTTTTTCGGGCACAAGTTCACTCAATAAAATTTCACCATTGACAATTTTATTGCTTTGTTCTTGACGGTCACTACAATGTGACATCTGGTGGAGGTGCGTGCGCATTCATGCATTGAAAGCCCCCGGAAAGCCGCCATCCAAGCCCGAAACCCGAGGATGCCACCAACATTGCCCCTAATCATCAAGCTAGCCCGAGGCTTCGAAACCCGAGGACACCACCACCGTTGCCCCTAATCATCAAGCAAGCCTCATGCTTCGAAACTTACCCCCCTAGCTCGGACTTCTTCCCGAGAAGAACAGGAAGTGCATGACCACGACATCAACCACGATGACAGCTGCAGTTCCACCTAAAGAGATCGTGTTGTAGCAGTCCAGGTGACCACCGACCTTCCGCGGATCGTCATTTGAAGACACGGAAAGCTGGCTCGAAACGTATGAAAGAATGGCTACGTTCAACGAATGGAGCTACGATGACAAGCTACGCCATGTTTACTTCTACTTGGAAAACACCGTCAGGACCTGGTTTGAGAACCATGAGTCCACCCTGACAACGTGGGACCTCTTCCGCGGCAGCTTCATCAACACCTTCACTAGTGTAGCCCGAAACGACGGGGCTGAGGTGATACTGGAATCCCGTGCGCAGCTCCCAAACAAGAGCGTTGTGATCTACGCAGAAGAGATGGCCCGCCTGTTCCGTCACGCCAACCCGGATATGTTTGAGGAAAAGAAAGTTCACTTCCTGTTGCGTGGTGTGAAGCAAGAGCGTTTCGCCGGACTTATCCACAACCCGCCGAAGAGCGTAGCTGAGTTTTCGACAGAGACATCGACGATTAAGAAAACTCTGAAATGCGCACCAGACAATATAACCACAAAGTGTTGACGCCGCACTGTGTCATCCAAGCACTGGGCTTCGGCGACGTCCAAGAGACCATCAGGGCCATTGTGCGCGAAGAACTGTGCAAGATCTTGCCTTCGTGGCAACCTCAGGTGACCTCGGTCACTGACATGGTCAAGGAGGAACTACAACGTGACAATATACAGGGTATTCCAGTGAACACTTCCAAAGTATTTAAACGTTGCCTGTGATCGATAGCACAATTGTAGTTGATGAGGTGGTCTATTCGTATCGGCGGATATTACCTGCACAAAAAAATTGGAAATGCATAATCGACTAATCGACGAAACTTCGCTAATGAAGTTTATAACTAATTACCTGATGGCCCATATTGCAATTTACAAATTCTAGCCGTGCAGATCCATCCAAGGAACGAATTCTCAGGATGACAACAGTCTCGAGATATTAATTCCCCAACATTGCGTAGAAATACATTGGCGTTCCAGTTACTTTCTTAACAAAACGTCCTTTTGTGCATGCAAGCACAAAATTTACTGGAATGCTAATGCATTTCTCCTCAAAGTTCACGAATTATTATCTCAAAACTGGTGTCATTGTGAGTATTCGTACCAAAATGATCGGCCTTGCGAACTCCACGGCTAGAATTTGTAAATTGCAATATGGGCCACAAAGTTACCTTACGGCCCATGACGTAATTAGCTAAAAAGTTAGGTTGTGACTTTTGGTAATTAGTCTATTACGCATTTCAGTTTTTTGTTCATGTAGTGTCCGCCACTTTGAGTAGACTACCTCATCAACTAGAATTGTGCTGTCTGCCATAGGCAACTTTTAAGAATTTTTGAAAGTGTTCGATCATACAACCTGTATATAGCATAAAGCATGTCATATGGTGAGTCACAAGTATGTTATAGGTAGACGACGAATTGTGTACGCCGTTATATCTATACCTTTCTATGCTCTGTATTGAAGAATGTTTCAAAGGAGCTACTCAGTTGTCACAGAACAGGTATCCCACAATGTACTGGAACAAGGGATCAATTGTTTTAGCACAAGATCGAATACTGGTTTGTCAACCATGGTTCAACACGCGACTCTCCCCCCCCCCCCCCTCCTTTTTGTTTTCTTTAGGGCGCAGCTGTTAAGGCCGTCCCGCACTAAGCGTTTTCCCGGTGTTTGCGTTGTTTCGTCATCCGGCGTCGACGCTGAGGGTGGCGCGCTCAAGCTGGCTCAAGAGACACGAGTTCTCACCGTCGCCGCCGGAAGCGACTTTATGAGCGCAGGCCAATCAGCGCTGATCCGCGTGCCGCTCGTGTGGCTGGACGCTCTCTCTGGTGGCGTTCATGCGACGACGCCGAGAGACGCAACGCCTGGAAACGCCAGTAAAGACGCTGAATGTGGGGCGGTCGTTAGGCGCCCGTTTCTGCATTGACGCTCAGCGTCCCTCGGCGTCCCTCGCTACCGAGCGGACGAGCGCAGCGAAGGACAAAGAACTCGGAGCCCAGCGGGAGATTAAAGATGGCGAGAGAGAAGGGAGCGCGAGGAGGAAAGCGGAGGAGGAGGGTGCAGCGGAAGCATGAGGAGGAAAGCGAGGAGGAGAGTATGGCGAGAGGATGAAGATGGAAAGCGGAGTGCCACACGAGACATGCTCAACGGCAACGACCAGGCATGCGGCGAGCGCTATCGAAAGAAAGCACTGGCGTGGGCTTCCCATAACAGCTAAGCGCACTTTAAAGACTTTTCTGTATTTTCTGTATATCTACATTTACTGCTCATTACCACTCGAATTTTTACTTGAGCTATGTGAACCCCAGTTATGCCCAGATGTTATGGCAAATATCTGCACGTCTCAAAAAACAGGGTTCTCGTTAGATTTTATTGTTTTGAAGGAGCACCGTGTTTCTAATAGGGGCTGAGGAATGTTTCGCACAAGGGATGTTGCTCCTGCAAAGCGTGCTCTGTCTTTGTTACGGTCACTATGCGGCAAAGCCAATTAATTTTGGAAGGGTTGCTTACAGTATGTTTAGCGCGAAACAAGCGAACCCCACGTGCAAAGACACACAAAAAACGAGCCAGAACGTTCAGATTTTTAACACGAGAGCGTTAAGGTCCCCGTGTCGCAAAATATCCGATGTCGGCACCGGACATCGCTTGGCAAAAAATCCTTCCGAACCACTACCACGTGGACCCTCCGCGCGGCGCAGAGGCGTTGGTGCACTAATTGAATTTCTCAAACTACAATGTGCCAGAAAACTCGTAAAGTACAACCTAAACAACCTACACACATGATACCGTCGGATTCTAATTTAGATATACCAGAAAACATAATTTGGCTACACGGAAACTCAAACACAATCCCCTTTTTTTGCACGGTGCGGCCCGCTCGGTTCCATCTAACAACACCATCGCGCTCGCCTCCACACATCCGCGAAAAAGCTGCGGTTGCCAGGAAGCATGACAAGCTGTCAGGGATCGTTGAAATATATCGTGTTCCACTCTTAAAGGCGAAGCTTAAGCGTCCTCCAATTTTTTTGTCTCATAACAAAGACGCCGAATATACAGCTAGAACCATTCAGCATCAACGTGCATCTTTTGCGATTTATTTTGCCACGCCCCCCCCCCCCCCCCCCCATCCAAGGTATTAGCTATTTCAAACACGCAGCTATAAAATCAGGAAAGTACGCAAAAAGCACATAAAAGTTCCTTCACAGATGTATGCCACTCTGAAAACTGGTACATCAGAGACAGCAAAGCTGTAAATATGAGCGAGCTCTAGCGCTTTCCGGAAGTACTAGGAGTCTTTGCTGGCTGGCGCACTCGATCGAACGCTGCAGCAGTTGCTGCTGCGTTCAACCGCGGTCGTCGCTGGCTGTTCAAAGGGGAGTTTATTGAATTCTCTTTCATGTTTACAACGTACACGCTCTTCTTTTCAACGCCTCATCAAACTTATGATGTATAGCACAATCACATACAGCATTATACCATCATATAAGTATGTAGCAGACGCCTTGAAATAAGTTCCTTTTGTCAACACATTTCAATCACTTGGACTCATATACATGTACAACTATATACAATTTTACATCTTTTTAATGCGCTGTTTGCAACTTAGGTGGCGCTGCAGCACCATGATGTCATATTTCACCGCCACAGCTGTACATCCTCCTTGCTGACGTCCAACATGTAGCCGGTGTAAGGTGACGTAAGAAGCAAAAATTACTGATTACCGGCAGTAAAAAAAAACGAACGCGCACAAGCTGTACTCTATTCGAGTGAGATATACTCAAAGTAACACTTATTTTATAATCATTGAGTATTACGTTTCAAATAGAATTCAGGACTCCGACACACGTCGCGTTGTATTTTGATTTCATATCGACCACGACGTCACGCTCCAGCCTTCACCTTCGCAAGAAAAGCGTTCCGGAACTGCCTTCAGCGACTTAGCTGTAAAACGCACTTACGTATGGCTCACGTTTACATCTATTGTAAGCAATCATGACGTCGATAGGGCAAGCTCCAATTTATACTCAAGTTCCAAGGGGCAAGTAAAATTGTGAGGCACAAATAATGGATGTCACATTTTCTGTTCGACATTTACTTTAACTGGTTAAACCAGTTTCAGAACCAGTGTAGGCGCAATGATGCAGTTAACTTTGTAAAGCGTGTTTTGCCTTTTTGAATGTTGTTGCGCTGCAAAGCCAAGACAAAGTAAGAAGGGGGACGAGCGACAAGCACGGGCGATGTGCTTCTTGAATAGTCTATTCGTCTAGACCTTGTTGCTAGTGGCATGTTGAAAATGCGTGGCCTGTGCGTCAATTTACACTGAAACCACGCAATGCGACGAGCTAGTGAGAATTTCGCGCAACATCAACAGTGACGAGAACTTCCTTTCGCTGCCTAATTGCTAAAATCAGGTTGTTTAAGCCAAAAATACATTCATCTACCTAGTCACAACCACTTGCCTGCTGCGCACAAAGTGTAGGGACACATGCTAAATGATAGCAAGGCTTAATAAAAACATTAAGAAGATTACTGTTGAATAATATAGCCCCTTTAGTGATGAATTATGACGGGCCACCGATAAATGTATCAAGGATACACAATTTCATTCCACTGTTTTGTCGACTCTTTTGAAGGAAAGTCAAGGTGATAAGAAGATTTTCTGTGGGCTTTCAGTCAGCCTTTATAATTATGGAGTAATTGTCGTCGAGCCGCATGGAGGTTTTTTTTAAGAAAACTGACCAGCCGGCTCTATGTACACGAACAAGTTCGTCGCTGGCTGCAAGCAACACAGGAAAATAAAAACGTTTTTTTATCGTCACGTTTGTCATGAATAGAACGGAGCAGGGGCCCTATAACGTAAAACTATTCCAATATGTTTCTATTCCAATCTCCTGACGTCAAATTTGCGTAACCACCAACGGAAGCACCGGGCGGTAACCCGCAGGGTTGTCTGAACAGACCAATCAAACGCTCTCCTCGTTCATAGGAGGTCACTTTTGTTTGCTTGAAAAACGAATAACATTGCCTACATTGAGCGGCTTGTCGTATCTAATTGGCTGACAAGAGGCGAGGAGAACGCTCAAGTGGAGAGGGATTCGATGGGGCCGAGCCACTGCACTGAAAGTCGATTACCGGATGAAGAGGGTGGTGCCGGCGTCTACGATTGGTCGGCTTTTTCCTACTTAGCTTGCTGTGGCTGGTCGAAAATCGCGGCGGCATGCAACGGAAGCTCAAGAATGACGCTAAAACGGACGCTCAGCAAAGAAGAGTTGGCAGAATGAGGGGGTAAACGTGCCAAAAGTGCTCGAAAACGTTACACAGCCACGCAAGAAGTTTTATTATACGCAAATACACCAATGCTCTCCCGCAGGTGCGAGTAGACAGCGTCTGAGCGATCGGCGGCAGCCATCTTCTCTTCCTTTCGGAACGGGGCAGCCCGCGGCTATTCCGAAGAAAAGGCAGTTTTGCTCGGCATATTAATGCATCTTTATCGCATACACGTCACTTTGACGTGGTGAGTTCTTGTGGTTTTGTGACGTCGCGTGACAGGGAGGTGAAGTGGGTGCAGCCCGAAAACTTTTTACCAATAGCCGAGGGCTAATGGCGGGAAGGGGTCGAATCGGAAATAACTGTTTTATGCGAAGCATATTACGAGGGCTCAACCCAGCTCCTCAGGCGCGGCGGTGACCATGAAATCACGTGACACCGTGACGTCACGACAGAGGAGAACGAGGGCTCAACCCAGCTCCTCAGGCGCGGCGGTGACCATGAAATCACGTGACACCGTGACGTCACGACAGAGGAGAAGTGGCTTTGGCTCAACTCTTGCAAGACGGGCTGGGTGGGAATCGAACCAGGGTCTCCGGAGTGTGGGACGGAGACGCTACCACTGAGCCACGAGTACAACGCTTCAAAGCGGTACAAAAGCGCCTCCAGTGAATGCGGTGTTGCCTTAGAAACGCGCTGTTTCTAAGGCGTGCGTCTCTTGCTCAGGCGCACATTTCGTTGCCGCGCCGAACGCTGCTTTGCTCGACGCTCACCGCGTCCAATGCGGGGCGCGTAGTCGCTGCCCTGTAGCCCATTGTCTTACACCCCTTGGCGGGTCGACGGGAACGCTGTCGCGTTCCACTCTTGAAGGCGAAGAAGTAATGCATGAGTTGTTTCTTCGTCTAGCCGAACCAAATATAGCCAAGCAACAGCAGTTCACCAGGCTAAACAGTGGTTCAACAACTAAAATAAAGGCTAGTATGCTTCGCATCCTGGGCTTAACCTTACCTAAGCCACAGCCATTTTTTTTCTTTTTTCTCTCAAATCATGCATAATCAGTGTGTACACATCATATCAGATGGGGAGGTATCGCGGTTTTTGTGACGTCGCGTGACAGACAGGTGAAGTGGGGGTGGTCTAAAAAAGTTTTTGACGAATCGTGGAGGGCTGACAGCAGAATTGGAATAGAAAAGTTTGGAATAGTTTTACGTTATAGCGCCCCAGTTTGAAGGGTGAACGACCCGTCGAAAAAAGTATTCTTTTCTCCATATTCGATGGGAGTAGCAACACTTGGTGCGCTTAAGTGAAATTGAACAGGGCGATCAAGTTACCTGCTGCAGAGTGTCAAAGGTTGTTTCCTTTGCAACGACTGGATAGAAGCAGCGGAAGCAAGTTGTGGACACACATGTCCTCACCGTGACTGAATGGAATAAAGTCAACTATTCCCACGTCATTGCTCACTCATCCGTATAGCTTTCTATCCCATTGCAACCTTTGTATAGTGGTCGTTGTGCTCCTTCCAAATGGCAAAAAGACTACGCAGAACTAGCACGAGCTTAAGGTGCCTACGTCGCCGTCATATTTGCGTGATTTCGAACTGAGACTTTCGAGCAGCAACGGAAACAGTGCGAAACCAATGTTCTCTTACAGAACGGATTTCCGCCACTTTCCATGAGGAACGACTCCAGTTACCTTTCGCAGACCGCGTATAACGTCCTCGCATTTACTTACGCACTCTACTTCAGTACGCTTACGCTGGCCAGCCTCGTAAAATGCTGGCCCCGCAGTTGCAGCGGCGTGGTGTCGCTACAACCGCGTTCGACTCTGAATCTCCCTCACCGTATTTCTTGTTCCTTGAAGGTTGCCCTCCAATAAAGCGCGGTGGACCACGGGACATGAACAAATAAAGGCGGACACACTTATTGTTGACAGATGCGGAAGCATTGCTTCATAGATGGTCAGTCTGTTTTTGACGCGGTGCACTGTTCAAAGACTGCACGCACTTTGTAGGCGTTCTTCTCACGAAAACGTGGCCCGACCCCGAAAGCTGCGGCCCCTAACGCAGCGTCTAAACGCTCTAGTTGTCACGAGGTCAAAATGGGAGAAGCCGGCATCCGCGCAGGTACCGCGTGTTTCAAAGAGCCACTTTGGCGCGAGAGAAGCGTTAGTACGACCATGACGTAATGGTTAGAGCAATGTATTCTCTGCTCCAAGTCAGAGGTTATATCCCACGATCAGTCACGCATTCCTTTCTAGTACGTATCACAAGCGGACTTCACCCAGTCCGGAGGTGCTTGACAGAAAACTCGAGGTGCGTGGATTACACGCGTGCGCGTTACAATGCGCACAAAATGACACGTTTGTGAGGTGCACAAAGTGCAGAAACGTCACTTTATTAAATGAAATGTGCTATGATGCAGGCGCGCACGAAGTTGTCGAGACGTCATAATCAGCACACCCTAATTACGCTGTCGCGTACTCAGTGGGTTAGTGGGGCCAAGATCGGTCCCAGTGTTTCTGAAAAGTAGCTTTCACAACTGAAAACATCTTATCCCACATAGAATTCAAGCGAAGTAGCAAGAAGCGCATCCCCTTCCAACCGCTCCGCCTTATTTCCTAGCTAGATCTAATCGAAGGGCGTGCAGGCGTTCACATGGTCGTTCGGGGCAATGAGTGCATAGTTTGCTGAGCTCTACGTGACCCAGTGAATCGATGAAGCAACGCACGACGAAATGTAAAAACGGCGCAGACAATAAAACTGCTGTGACAGCATTTTTTTGTTTTTTTTTTTTCTCGAGAAAAGTAGTTGGGATGGGACTACGTGCAAACAAGGGCTTCAACGAGAACTGCTCGCGCCGCATATTGGGCGCCTCGGTAATTTCGTGGCCTTGCGACGATCGATTCACAACGGTATTTCTGAGAAAGACGGGTAGGCATCCCAGGGCACCAGGAACTTTTTGGTCTGTAGCTCGCCCGCCTTGCGCTATGCTGGGTTAGCTGTCCTCACGTGAAAAAGAAGAAACCGAGATTTACGCTCCGGATGGCATCATGGAGTTCCCTACAAACATTAAGGGAGGAAACTTGGCGCTAGACTCTACGACAGTAGCAGGTATGGCGGTTCAGATAACGCGGGAATGCTGGTTGGTTAGGATGTGTTTTCCTAAAGTTCGTTCTTCTGACTTTAGATGGCTTGTAGACTTTGCAAATTTATCATGCTTAACCAAGAAAATGCGTTTTAAGCGCAACAATTGGATATAACTATGCACGTGCGCGGGCTTTTATTGTCTTCGACGTTTAGAAAAATACGACTGCTTAAGAACTAAGCCAGTGGAGATAGATAAAGTGTACTTAAAGAAACCCACTAGAGCATCTGGCACCACGAGCACGTAGATCAGACAGATCCGAGTACAAATCTGTTTTGCGATTTTATTTGGACGCTCCATGGCTTCTATGTAGTTCGCGTTTCTTCTGCTGAGGTCAGTTTAGTTGTCCTCGAATGAGAAATAAGATGATATTTGCGCTCTATTTTGCATATAGAGGGGTGATGTCTGAGATCGACTTCCGGACTGGGCTATTGAAAAAAAAAAGAGAAACTCGTCTTTTTCTCTTGTTTATTTGACGTCGAATGAAAAGGGAAGTAAGTGACACATTACTGGCATTCTAGAATGTGGAAATGTGGTTATATCTCTAATATATTTTTTACTAGTTCGCAGAAATAAAATTTCCGACCTTTGTAAAAAGATTGGAGCGTTATCCGAATAGGGGTCTATAAAATAAATGTTGGCCAATTTAGAAATGGTAAAGAGGAATGCAGTACTCTGTACCGGCCATTTATTTATTTATTTATTTATTTATTTATTTATTTATTTATTTATTTATTTATTTATTTATTTATTTGAAAGAAAACTGTTGGACTTTTGGGTGTAAGAAAAAAAAAACACGATTTCGAAGGTAAAGTAAGATTATCACATTTTGCATGGAAAGGCTCACGCAATTTAAACAACGTAGACTCTAGGAAGACGTTTTACTGAAAGCACTTTCACAATTAAAAAGCTGTCCAGTTGGTAGACTTTTTTCACTTGAGGGAAAATTCAGGGGGACTGAATGACTGAAATACGCGACTGCACGTGTATTTAGATATAGGGAGATTTGGAAGGACCTCAGGGGGTCAAAATTTACCTGGTGTCTTCTGCTACCGCGTCCCTCGGATATCCAGAGTTGCTGCGGCACGTCAAACCCTATGCATGAATAAATCGCCCAGCGGGCTACCTTGGACAATATAGCTATCAAGACCGTAGCTTGATGGCCACTACTACTGCATATATACGCCTAGAGGAAAAAAATAAAATTATGGAGTTTTACGCGCCAAAACCACCATCTGACTATCAGGCACGCCCTAGTGGGGGAACTCTGAACTACCTGAGGTCCTTTAGCGTGCACTTAAATCTAAGTACACGGGTGTTTTCGCATTTCGCCCCGGTCAAAATGCGGCCACCGTGGCCGGGATTCAATCCCGTAACCTCATGGTTAGCAGCCCAACACCATAGCCACTAAGCAACCACGGCGGGTATGCCTAGAGGAACAATTACGGCGTCGCTAATGGGTCCGCACAGTTCACTCATGACTGCAACCAATGGTAGGTTTAGATATCAGTAACGGTACTTTGACAGCATGAACACATAATGCGTCATTTTCAAACCATGCGACAGTAGAAGATAAAATAGCATCAAGGAAAACAATTCGTTGTTTCTATAAAATAAATAAATATATTATGCTCCAGAGCTTCAGACCTATCTTTTTTAACGCGAAAGTGTTTCACGCCGGGGTCCACGATCAACTTCCTGTAACGGATGTGACGTCTGCGCTAACGCGGAAAATATGCTCTCCAGACAGGTAGGGCGCCGCCATCTAGGAGCGGTGAAGCGAAGTACTGCATCCTGACACTAACGAGCACCGGCAGTGAGCGATTCGGTATTCTCAACCCAGCCGAAGCTCCAACGCGGAGTAACCTGGTGTAGGTGCTTTAGGCCTTCAGCTGAGGTTACGATGCAGTTTTCACACATCGATTGTCTTTCGTGTCGGATTAGCCTGTATTGCCCCGTCGCCTACGGAGTACAGCTTCAACATGCATAAGCAGTGCTTACACACCGACTACTTCTTCGCTTGCGATGGTGCCAACTAAAAACAGTGATACGCTAAAGGCTCATTCACAGTAGGCCAACACGACACCGATTTCGGTCTGCCGATTGTCAGCGACATCGTTTTTTTTTTCTTTGTGTCGGCGTCTCTGTCACACTATACCAACGCCGACCTCCCCGCCGACCGTCGGCAGATTGTCGGCGTCGGTACAGCGTGACAGAGGCGCCAATACGAAGGAAAAAAAATGCTGTCGCCGACAGTCGGCAAGCCTAAATCGGCGTCGTGTTGACCTACTGTGAACGAGCCTAAGAGGCACAGGAAAGCAGCGACATCGACGGGTTTGGTCCGGCGAGAGACACGCCAGCGTGAAGCAGAACGCCTTCGCGAGTTCGCGGCGCACGCTGCGAACTCTGGCACTCGCATTCCTGAAACCGTGCCTGAAACTGAGCGCGTAGTAGGATGGATGGATGGATGGATGGATGGATGGATGGATGGATGGATGGATGGATGGATGGATGGATGGATGGATGGATGGATGGATGGATGGATGGATGGATGGATGGATGGATGGATGGATGGATGGATGGATGGATGGATGGATGGATGGATGGATGGATGGATGGATGGATGGATGGATGGATGGATGGATGGATGGATGGATGGATGGATGGATGGATGGATGGATGGATGGATGGATGGATGGATGGATGGATGGATGGATGGATGGATGGATGGATGGATGGATGGATGGATGGATGGATGGATGGATGGATGGATGGATGGATGGATGGATGGATGGATGGATGGATGGATGGATGGATGGATGGATGGATGGATGGATGGATGGATGGATGGATGGATGGATGGATGGATGGATGGATGGATGGATGGATGGATGGATGGATGGATGGATGGATGGATGGATGGATGGATGGATGGATGGATGGATGGATGGATGGATGGATGGATGGATGGATGGATGGATGGATGGATGGATGGATGGATGGATGGATGGATGGATGGATGGATGGATGGATGGATGGATGGATGGATGGATGGATGGATGGATGGATGGATGGATGGATGGATGGATGGATGGATGGATGGATGGATGGATGGATGGATGGATGGATGGATGGATGGATGGATGGATGGATGGATGGATGGATGGATGGATGGATGGATGGATGGATGGATGGATGGACGGACGGACGGACGGACGGACGTCCCTACCCTACACAGGGGAAGAGGTTTAAGGGAAGAAAAGAAAGGAGAGGGAGGGAAGGAGGCCCCATCGGTGTGAATACGTCCGGATGTCCGTAACTTCACGCCTATAATCGCTCACTGAGGCCAGTCGCTTTCATGAAGCATAGCAGTGCCCGCGTCGCTTTTTAAGCCTACGAGAGCGCGTAGCAGCTGACTGTCCAAGACACTACGGAACCGGACTAACATGCTCGTACCTTCGCCGAAGCAACTCGACAGCAGGGAGCCCCTCGCCAACAGGACGCCATGCCCCGAGTTATATGAAAGTGGAAAGTTGGGCGAGTTGGTATACTTTCATAATAGTAACAGGCGCGAACAAGACGACGACGGAGTGAATGAACACAGGACGAGCGCCGACTAACCTGCTCCAAGCTAACCTAAGCTTACCAAGCTAACCAAGCTAACCTGCAAAGCGGTCGCCGACCTGCAAATCCTGCGCTTTTCGCTGCAGCGGACCGTGAGTTTAAGAAGTGATTTACTAACAACCTGTTCGGTTTGGCTTGTACGGTTTCCGAACGCCTGTGGTGTTTATGGCGGAATTACGCGGTGCTCCATCGCGTGAAATGTACAACTGCTGTGAAGACATGTTTCGCTTTCGTTTTCTACCGATTCCTATGAAAGGGGGATCAATCATATTCTTTTGTGTGTGTTTGTGCATCGTTCCCTAAAAACGCCGATGAGTCGACGTCACTTTGAAATTTTACATTTATCTACGCGAATGCACCGTAAAGGCGGTTCAATTGAAAGGTAACTCGCGCTTTGTTCCGGAAACACTATATTCATGGCCCTTCTATATATTGGGAAATATACAAAAATGAATGCTATATTCGAAAATCGTTTGTTCTTTTGGGTTTAGCAGAATGTCAATCCCAATGATTCGAGTAGTGCAGTCCATGATAACTTAAACAAAACGAATGTGTCAAGCGCCATCAAATGAGGTCTTCGATGCGAGAGAACAGCAAAGCGAAGAAATAGTCCGCATACCACTACTCGTGTGCAAAATGGCGCTAGCTTCCTGTTGATGGCTAACAAAGCTACTTTTCTAAAAAGCATTAGTGACATTGAAAAAAAAATGAGACAGCTGTGGTGTGCGTTCGTGCGGAATTGGCCCACCTCCCGTCCTGAAAGCCCGCTTCAAGTCCGCCATCATCACCTAGAAGTACTTTCCCTTATGTGTTTATACCTAACTTCGATCGATTTCGAAGTCTAACGGTGCGTTTTGCACATCGTCGGCTGAGCTGCGGAGTAGATGCATAGAAATACCTATGTAAGTGAATCTTCACAACACCGCGAGGATTTCAGTTGAAGCGACGCGGCCCCGATCGAAGACTCAAAAAAGCTGAACGCGAAACGCCGCTGTCAGTTCTCTTCAGTATAAGGAACCAATTGGAGAAAAATGGACGCGGTGTCTTATTGTGTTTTGTTGCTTCTTCTTCCGTTTTTTTTTTCACCTATTTGAGCTTTATTTAATCAAAAGTGAAATGAAAACGGTTTGCTCAAGCGTACTTGAGATAAGTGAGGCAGCCACGAAGTTCGCGCTCTTGTTCGGCTTTGTTCACGCTCCGAAAGCACAATCTTTTGTTCTTGCAGATAGTTTTGCTTACGGTATCGTGCACGGCGATTCTGAAGGATGTAAAATATTTTACGACTGCATTTAATTCCATTGTCAGAGTCTCTTTTCATCAGGAACCAATTAATCGATAAATGTCTCTGCAAACATCACTGTTTCTTTGTGGAAGCAAATACGACATCATCCTCTTTTGCGGCTTCTTTTCTAGCGTTAGTTTCATTGTGTGTTTCTACAGCTTCGAATTTTCTTTGTGTAGTTGGACAGTTTCTCTCTCTCTCTCTCTCTCTCTCTCTCTCTCTCTCTCTCTCTCGCAAAGGAAGGACAGGGAGGTTAACCAGAGAACACTGATCTCCGCAGATGAGTGCTTCAACTTTGGTTTGTAACACTTCGACAAATTGTGGGTTGGTGTTTTGCCTGCAACAAAATACAATAAGCTTTCAATCTCGAAATGTTTGCGATACCACCGTACGTTCATTTCCACAAATATCATTCGATGTTAGAAACAAAGGCAACGCTGTGTCAAGCAGTCTAGATATTTATCTGGTGACGAGGATGAAGATCTAAGGAGTTCAATGGCAAAACACTTTATGTGCATAGTAGCGTTCGTATTGTCCACTTCTCTTGTGTCCGTGTCTGCACGCTTCACCCTCTTTTCTGCATTATGTCCATAAAGCGCCAATGCAGGGGGGACAGGTACCTAGCAGGTCTCCTTAATAGTTCATCCGAAAAATAGTAACTTTGTTCGAAATCGTGAAGCCCAGCGTCACATTTCTCGCAGAAGGTCACCAGTGTCACATTGAAAAACAGCTTCGAAAAATGTCGTTCCAGAAGCAGAGAAGTTCAACAGTATACGTTTGCGCTATCTAGGCGCGTGCGAGAAATAGGAGACAATTTATTTCTGCCGGAGGTGGCTTTTCTGGCGTAACGAACCTTTTACCCCGTAGGTGACGTCGTGGTCGCGGTAGTAAAAGGAAAAAACGCCTCGCGCAATCACACTGACTTCACTGAACCGAGAGCTCTTTCCTAGCATTTAGGTTGCCCCGGGGCAAGCGCCGAGCGTCTGTGCCGAAATTACGCAGTATTGGTCCGTACAGGTTCTTCGCTGCAGATAACAAGACTACCTCAACTAACCCAACCTTTTAAGGACGCCTCACCGATTCCATTACTTACTTGTTTTTTTTTTACTTTCCGCCAGCTTTGGCACCCATACGTCGCCTTTCGCACACATTATCCTCCACGTCAGCCAGGCGTACGATTTGCGCCGAGACGCTTGCTGAAGCGTTCTACTCTCGTACGACGAAAGCAATCGGATGAACCTGCCGTCCGAAAACGCGAGTCGGATCTCCTGCGCAAATGCTGTTTGGGCGAACTGTCGCTGTCGCAGCCTGTCTCTATAGCCAGGCTGTCTCCATTTGAGAAAAAAATGGGATTAACTTCTCATTGTCCCGGCCGGTCGTTTAGCGATCGAGAGGGCGCAGGCGTAGAACGCGACGCCCGCGCGTCACGTCGCAAACGAGCACTGGCACACGCGATTATCGACGTGATTTCCGAACTGTCTGCTTGACGTTTCCCATTCGCGGAATGTCGCCAGGTTCCCTATGCGCAATAAAGTGACACCGTTTGTACAATGTACAATAGATGTAGATCAATACATCTGTATTGATACATACATATGTATTGTACAATAGATGTACAATACAATGTAGGCACTGATGATCATCGACCTTCGCTCATGCGTAAAGAGATGTTCGTAACCGTCACAATGTGGCGGTTGGGGAAACACGTTGCAACTTCTTTGAGAAGAAAACTGCATCTTCACAAGTTGGCAACACAATTTTTAGCACAGTAGGCCGCCCGGCCTCTTTGCAAGCTTAGTGAGTGCTCCGTCACATCTAGACTCTCAAAAAGACCGCTCTGAACTATTCTTTCAAATAAGAGTTATTTATTTATTTGTTTGTTTGTTTGTTTGTTTGTTTGTTTGTTTGTTTGTTTGCTTGTTTGTTTGTTTGAATTTTCTTAAGGCCCACAGGCTTTTCAGAACGGAGGAGGTACCAAATAATCATTGCCAGAACAAAACGTCACAATAGTCTGATAGCACGTATTTCGTCACTATGGCTGCAAAATGGAAAGCCATGCCACAGCATGTTTGCGCAGCCTAGCTATCTATGTATTGAGAATGCGTGGAATATGTAAGACCTTTTAGACAACATCAAGTCTGCCACACGCCTGTAGTTAAAAGTAGGCTCAAAACTGGAAGGCATTTCTTGGGAACCAATAATAAACGACCACGAGAAGGTCGAAATACAACGAGCTTTGTGACACGGGGCGTAGACTCCATTCCGAAAGAGGCGCACACATTGTTGAGCACTCCCTTCTTGCCGCTCTTATACTTTTCTCCGGTTTTTTTTTCATTCACAGGATTATCAGTGCCATCAAGTTTTACCCTCGTCTAAAGACGCACTTACGGTATCTGAAATTTCTTGAATACCATGGCCAATTACATAGCAGATGAGGCGTGTCTGATCGAATTGTACGTGCGTTGCAAATACTGCAGCGCCTTCGCGAATGTACGCGAGCACGAGAAACCATTCTTAAATTTATACGGTGGCACGTGCAAGAACAGCGGGTGCACTTGACGGGTGGGATTGCACTTATTGTTTTTCATTACAAGGTTAAACGCGATAATTTCTTATTTTTGTATCCCGCACAACTTTCTTTAACATGGAGTTAAACCCCATTTCCCAAAGAAGTTTGTTCTTTCTTCCCTTTCTTTCCCTTTCTGCCTTTCTTTCTTGCTTGCTTTCTTTCTTTCTCTCTTTTTTATTGTAGTGAAGACTTCCATTTAGGCATAATGTTTTATGTGTATTGTATACTAGCTCCAAGACATGTGCTGTGTATTAATTCAAGCAGCGTTCTGCGGCATTTGTTGCCATGTACCCCGCGATCATAGCTGGCCGTGGCACTGTATAGTATAGGCTGCAGCTTGCTGTCCGAGACGAGAAACGTTACGCTTGCAAGCTTGGACAAGTCCACACTAAGTGGTAGGCATCTGCTACCGCTACCGGAAGGGGGCAGTATGGGTGCGTTGCACTCAGTGGAATGTGCAGCCAGTTCCATGTAGAGGTGACAGCCGGTGCATGGGCCACCCCAGCCCGAAGCCTCCTAAGCGCGACATGTTCCGCTTTAGTAACGGGACGGAGGAGGTAACAGATGCACGGTGTGATGAGAGCGCCCAGGTCCTGGCGGCGGTAATTTTTACGGGCGCGGAGTGAGATGAGAAGTTGGGGTGGGAGGGGCGTTGTTCGAATATCTTTATTAGGATTCTTTTTCAACAGCGCAAAGGACAAGCACTAGACGATTGCAAGTACACAGCGCGGCCTCAACAGCTCCCACCTCAATAACGCCACCATAGCGCCGCCTCAATAGCTCTGTCAGAAAAAGAACTGTGCTTTCTTGAAGATAAATAGGAAACACGTGCACAGCTGTTCATGAGTGAATGTAGCCCTGTGCCCAGGTACTGTCATCCTCTCCAATTTTGTGTGTCTTTGTGTATCTTCATTCGAGATTGGTTGCCACCGTATTTAAGCCGTGGAAATCGCCTCAATAAAACCAGTCGTAAGTTCAGCGCAGTGCATGTGAACTCGTCTCGTCCTTGTCCTTTGCGCTGTTGTAAAAGAATGTTACACCAACTTGCTCAAGCTCCTACAGTGTCTGTATTAGGAGGGCCGTGCGCCTACTGGTCATGCAGCAGCAGTGTATTGAGGGTTCGCAGGATTGCCTTGAATCCAGTGTCCCTTGGCACAGGTGACCGCATTGCCATTCAGGGTGTGTACCACCTCGCTGATTTGCATTGCCTTATGAACCTTCTTGAGTTTATAGACGGAAGAAATCAGTGAATATATCCAAGTGTCCTTGTGTACACAGCTTAGCCGTAGAGTGTGGCACGGTGCCGGGGACGGATTGAGGTTCCATTGCCAGAGCGCCAACTGCCGTAGATATGCAAGGTGGGTGGCCGATGATAGAACCACGTGTAGGGCTAAGAAATTACATCCTCCCACAATTTAGTAAGGTAGCGACGTCCGTATAGACGTGGGAGGAATTAGCCCATTCTGCGTCTAAGATGATGCGCCAGCTCGCCGGTGATGCCTGCTGTATCGCGGCTTTGCAACTTCGTTTGTTTGTTCGTTGTGATATTTTGGACAGCTACCAAGGAGGCATTGGCTCGGGCTGATTGTCTTTTCAAAGACCACGTAGAAATTAGCGACAGCCGGGACAAGTTGCTTTCATTTTTTTTTAGTTCACGTGCTCTTTCACACTGCGAAATTAGCCCTGCTAAGGTGGCTATCTGCCAATGTTCCTATAAGGTCGATATTAGAGTAATGCGAGCCAACGTTGTGATTGTGCGCATAGCCGCGTGAATAATTGTCTTCAACTGGGACCACTGTGTCTGAGTATGCCACTTAAATTGCACCTGGCACAGGATTGTCGGCTGTGATACCAAAAGTATTAACCATCGTGCTATGGCTATACGAGCTTCAGCAGCCTTTGATGCAATGCCAACGAATACGGTGAAGTGCTCCCATGGGAGTTTATACAATCTCACGTAGCAACTGTTACACTCTGCTGGACTCATGAATATCAAGGCCCAGTATGAATACCTCAGAACATTCAGTTATTGTCGTACAGTGCCAAGTCGAAATCCAAAAAAAGGACACTTCGAGAGGATTCTACGCCCGACCTTGTTGGATACCGCAAGAAAGATGCATTTCTGATGCGGAATTCCGTACCTGGCTTGCCGAGAAGGACAAATGCATGTGTTAATATATTTTAAAAATGTGTCCATAAATGCATGTTTTTTTTATTTAACGAATATTGCCCACCTTTGGGAGCAAGTGGTCAAGATACGTTGTGTTAGCAGTATTATCTGTATATGAACATGAGCTTTGTTTTCGCTATACGCTCATGTGAAAACAACCATATGCGTATATAGTGTATTCAGTGCCTGCCAGCTTTCAATGCACGGATGCCTGTTGTTCTTTTTCACTCACCGCGTTTACATTAACGTGACGAGCGCGCACGAAATCGCATTTCCCGCACGTCGCAGACATGTGAATGGCGTTAATGTGCTAGGAGGCGAACGGGGTACCGCTGACGTTTCTCTGCAACCCGAACGGTAGCTATGACGCTGAAAGCGCGTTTACTCGACCAAGCGTCGTTGCAACTAAGGTGGCGGTTTTGGTTAGTTGCTAGTTCATACATTTTTGGTTACAAGAGCGTATGGCACGCAGTAGTTAAGCGGGGGCCGCAATTTCGTAGCGATGCTATCTTTCCATGCTATTCCTTTTCACTCTTTTCACGGTTAGTCAGCTAAGTTAGAGCGACGCTCCGTCCGCGTTATTGATGACATCAGCCCGTCGCGATTGGTGGGTGATAAGGGTGGCAAAAAAAAAAGAAAGAATGATCGAACTCAAGGCATGGCTAGAAAATTGCGACGTAAGACAACCTACAAGGACGAAAGCCCCGACTGGGTTTGGATGCACATAGAAATGCTCAACATGCGTAGGAGAACGTACGCCAACAACGTCTTCCACGACAAAGAAAAGCTTCTCAGATCTTGCGAAGTTTACCCGCGTCCACCACTGTACATCATTTTTTTTTCTTGTCCTAAATAAAGTACGATGAACAAAGTAAAGAAGGGATCGCAAAACACATGTTGTTTTTCTTTAGGTCGTTTCTTCATAAACTATAAATATTGCCTACCAACGAGGATTCTGTAAATACGCTCTTCACGTGACTTGCGAACAGCTCTGTTTGTTATTATATGTGCTCGTGAATCATTTCTTTTGTTTAAACACGTTTGTCTAAAAAAAAGTCATCGCGTCTGGTATTGTGTTATTTGTTTGTGGAAGTTATCAGAAAATTCCGAACCTTGGTCGGTCAGGCAGCGAAATTCGAATTTCTCACTGATTTCCCTCTTTCAAAATAACACCCCATTAATACGCCCCCGAATGTCAAAAAAATATAAAACCCTAAAAAAAGTGCCCTAATTATATTCACAATCGACTACTGTGTTCGCCGCTGTCGTTGTGATTTGGGTGTTGTTTGCCCTTCTGGGCACAAGTACCCCACTTAAAAGTTAGCCTCCGCGCTCGCTGTTTTGGCAGTAATTGATTCTGCTGCGTCAATACAGCGTGACAATATGTGTTAGGGAAGTTATTTCTTTCTTAGCTATTTGTTTATCTGTTTCCTAGTTAACGCTCTCCAAGACTACGTGCTCTACGAGGAAAAGAAACCTGAGGCCCTATAAGGAAAAGCTATTCCGATTTGTTTTATTCCAATCTCCTAACGTCAAATTCACGTACCCGTCGACGCAAGCATCGGCCGGTTACCCGTAGCGTTGCTTGAATAACCCTATCAAACGCGCTGCTCGTTTATTGTAGGTCAGTCTTCTTTTTGGTTTCTTTTTTTTCCTCTCAAATGAATAGCATTTCCCAGCTTTTCAGGTTTTTCTGATCAAATTGACTGACAAAACGTGAGGTGCAGGCAAAAGTGGAGAGGAATATGGTGGTGCCAAGGTAGCGCACTTAAAGTAGATGAACGAATGAGGAGGGTTGTGCCATCGGGGGCGATTGGTCCGCTTCCCCCTTTCTTAGCTTGCAGTGGCTGGCTGAAAAATCGCAGCGGCGTGCAAAGGAAGATTAACAGTGCCACTAAAACGGATCCTCAGCGAACAATTGGCAGAGCGATGCCGTATACGTGTCGAAAGGGCTTGACACTGTTACAGTGCCACTTTATTGTTTATTAACCTTTAGTATACGCAAATAAATCCATTGTCCCTAACAGCTCCGAGTAGCCAGTGCCATAGTGATCGACGGGAGCCCACTTCGATTTCTTCCGGAACGGCGTAGCTTCCGACTATTCCCCTCCCCACCCCCCCAAAAAAAAATTTTTGTTCGGCAAATTATTGCATCTTTAATGCGGACGCGTCACTTTGACGCGGTGGAATATTGCGATATTGTGACGTCACGTGCTAGACAGACGAAGCCGGCACAGCCCGAACACTTTTGACCAATCATCATCATCAAGGGCAGCAGCAGTAGCAGTGGCCGCAGCCACCGGCTGCTACTGCTGTTGCTGCATAAATATAGCGCGTCATCGCCGCCGCCGGCTATATTTATGCCCACTCCCGGACAAAGGCCTCTACCAACGATCTTCAATTACCCCTGCCTTGCGCTATATAGCTGATTCGAACTTGCGCCTGCAAAGTTTCCAATTTTACCAATAGCGGAGGGCTAATGGCAAAAGAAAGAAGAGAGAGAAAAGCGCAGACTCAGAAATAATAGTTTTTTTGTTGTCGTTCAGTATGATAGTGCATAATCAGTCTGTACACGTCTTAGCAGATGGGGAGTTTCTCACGGGTTTTCGTGTCGTCGCGTGACAGACTGGCGAGGGGGGGGGGAAATATTTTCGACCGATCATGAAGGGCTGAACGCACAAATGGAATAAGTGAAGTTTTGAATGGCTTTAAGTTATAGCACTGCTGCAGGCTTTTTGTTTTCTTTTTTGCGCATGGTCTGTGACGACCTACAATAATAATACTAGAGCACCGTACCAACAGTAATGAGTTGTCAATAGAAAACTGAATCCCCAATGGTCTATCATATTCAAAGCCGGTCGTACTTCACATTATTATAACAAAAAAAAACGCGATACGAATAAAAATAAAGCACAAAACTATTTTTCTTGCCAGTTTTCTGTGTCCTCCGGCGACTCTAGCTACTGCCATTTAGCCTCATTTTAGTTCGATGTCGTTTACCATTACGTAAAGCAACTGTGCACCAGACCGGGATTATTATTTTTTTTTGCTATATACAGCTTTTCCTGCCTCTTTGTTTATAGTTTCTTCCTGTATTCTTTTTCCTCAACTCTCCTTTTTCTCTATTCATTGCCATCGAACATTCATTTCAGTGCCCATAACCGCAGGTAATCGGTGATTAGCACGAGCTTACGATAACGGACACGTGCAGGCCACGTTGACTTTGTTCGGGGCGCTAGGGGCAGTAATAAATAACGTGGTGCCTTTCCAGAACGGCAGGCAACATCGCAGCAACTTTTACATCGGTTCTGACGGCTGCTTCCATAGCCACGTCGCCCCCGGAGCGAGCGCGTAAAAGCCAACGCTGGCACAGTAAGGCACTTTCAGCGCGGTTATGTTAAATCCGTAAATTGGGCCTAATGCCTCAGGGAAAATGTCTAAACGCAAAAAAAAAGACAAAGAGGCTGGTATGCCGTGTGCGAAGCCGCTGTTCTGTTTTAACGTTTTGTTGCGACGCGCACGACTAGGCCGTCGAGGCGTTGCGAATTACGCGGGAGGGCTCGGGGGCCACCCGCCTTAACTGTGTGCCGACCCGCCTGACACGTGTGCGCTGTGGCGCAGCTAATTTCGCAGAGGAGTGAGGTAGGATAATAATAATAAAAAAAAATCTAGGAGATAATGTGAGCTATTTTGCTGTATATTCACTGCGTTCCAAATTACCGGCGGCTTAGAAAAAAGCCTTTTATATAATGTGCACTAATACCCGGCGGATGGTCTTTTTATCACTTTGCTTGTCTATTTCTTTTTTGCTCCTTTCTCGGTAATTTTTAAGATATTTCCTCTTAAATGTTTCTTTTTATTTTGTTTTCCCAGCCTTTATCTCTTGCGCACGTGGCCTGTCAAGGTACATAGCTTCCTTAGTTTTTGTTGTCTATGTGAGGGTTGCGTCCGTGCCAACAATGTTTTTTTTTTTTTCTGGGCGTCCTTCGAAACATGGCGTATGCAGTGAAATGTAATAAGCGTAACGTTAAATGTCGGGAGAAAAAAAGATTACGCCAGTGCTCGTTATGGATAAAACGAGAATATAGCGTTTCTTCTAGCTGAGATTTGGGTGAAGCAAGCGCAGCAGTCGATCATGTCGCGGGCAGCACATAGAACAGGTATCCTGGCGCGTATTAGGCCCCTAACCATTTCGCTGCCACTGACGTAAGAGCGCGTTTTCGGCTTTCAGCCCTGCCGCGTCACTGACGTCACATACGAATGCGAGGACCGTACCAAGAGAGCATTCGCCATTATCTGCTTCATTCCTGTCCTTCTGCGTAACAGTAAAGCAGTGTGTTCGTTTTCCAATGTCCGAGAAAGAACCCACGCTAGAGGTGCCTCACCCCCCCCCCCCCCCAAAATAAACGACCCTGAAAGGGTTAGGACATGTACATGGTGTACAGACTCGTTTTTACTACTTATGTCAATCAGGGGCAAAAGAAGAACCACGAACATTCAGTCGCGGGTCAATTGAACCCTCTGCTTAGCCCATTGTGACTGCAATTTACATTAGGCTGTCGTGTCTACACACCCGTCCCTTAATAAGCGCCCAACCCCGTTTGACGGGTTGTTCAACGTGCCATGTTCCGTCAGCAATTTTGGAGAAGTATATATATATTTTTGTTTCTTACCAGCTAACGTCTGCAGTCAGTTTAATTTACTTGCTCATGCAGTTTGAGCTGGTGATTCAGAACACTTCAAGAAAAAAAAAAGGGACGCTACATGACTGACTGCATAATAAATCAAACAGTAATTAGCGTATAATTAGGAGGACTGACTAGAAAGTGCTTAAAAGATCACCGTACCACTATACTTCTTCTCAGTGGAGTATGCAGCACCGCGGATTAAAATTACGTGACTGACGCACTCATTACGGTTGCATCATACTTGGTCGCTCTGTTAAAATAACGAGGTGGGTGTTATCCTCTTACTGCAAAACAGTAAAACGAGGATTAAATCGAACAATTTTGGGGGTTCTTTCACGAACACGTAAATATAGATAGACGGGCATTTTATGGAGTTGTTCTTTTTTTCGCGTTCAGCCCTCAACCGAATGTGGCGGCCACGAACCGAACCCTTCACCTTGTGTTTTCTGTCTTGACGAACGCATAGCCACTAAGCTACCGCCGCAGGCGATCGTTGTTCTTTGAATCAGTTGTTGCACAGTTGTCATCTTCAGGCACAATGGCGAGCCGCCGAGAGAGAGAGAGAAAGAAAGAGAGAGAGAGGGGGGCTCTTTATTAGAAAAACAGAGAATTTTGCCGGCGCGTATATAACCACTGCCATGCTACTCTGTATAGGGATGGGGAATGGGAATAAAAGATTCCAGAAGAGAGTGGGAGAAAAAGAGGATAAAAACAAATATAAAATGTCCGAGTGGGGTCAGTACGAAGCCTGTCGCTCGCACTATAATATGCGTCTTTCTATTTCTTGTTTAAGTATTGCGCTTTAGTCGGGGAATCAGTTCGCCCCGAAATAAACGTGTCGACAGCAGCGCAAAACGATATAACCACTCCACCGTAGGCTGTAGTTGTTTTCTTGCCAGTTTCTCTTTGTTCTCTGTTACAACGAATCTCTATTTGATCCTTTTCGAGCTGTTTCATGTAACGTGCCGCAGAAGTTCTCAGCGAAACATGCACATCT
Source organism: Dermacentor albipictus (assembly GCF_038994185.2). Taxonomy (NCBI): domain Eukaryota; kingdom Metazoa; phylum Arthropoda; class Arachnida; order Ixodida; family Ixodidae; genus Dermacentor; species Dermacentor albipictus. Next base: position 226,700 of record NW_027225610.1, read on the forward strand.
TCCACCTTCGAGACTTTTGAAGTGAAGCTGTCTTTGCAGATTCCCTTGCGTTTTGCGTGTCGTCGTTGAGTTCATTACCAACTGGTTTGTGCATGTATCGCGGAATTTCGACCAACAAAGTGGTGCCAGGGAGCTCGCTTGGGTTGCTCAGTGCTTACTCTCTCCCTCTTTTCCTCTTTCTATTCCCCTTTCCACCCATCCCCAGTGTAGGGTAGCAAACCGGATGCTCGTCTGGCTGACCTCCCGGCCTTTCATGTCCTTGCTCTCTCTCTAGCTTTGGTTGCTCAGTGCTTACTCTCTCCCTCTTTTCCTCTTTCTATTCTCCTTTCCACCATCCCCAGTGAAGGGTAGCAAACCGGGTGCTCGTCTGGTTGGCCTCCCTGATTTCATGTCCTCGCTTTTCTGTTTCGCTTGGGTTGCTCAGTGCTTACTGTATCCCTATTTTCCTCTTTCTATTCTTTTTTCCACCATCCCCAGTGTAGGGTAGCAAACCGGGTGCTCGTCTGGCTGGCCTCCCTGCCTTTCCTGTCCTTGCTCTCTCTCTCGCTTGGGTTGCTCAGTGCTTACTCTCTCCCTCTTTTCCTCTTTCTATTCCCCTTTCCCCACACCCAGTGTAGGGTAGCAAACCGGGTGCTCGTCTGGTTGACCTCCCTGCCTATCCTGTCCTTGCTCTCTCTCTCGCTTGGGTTGCTCAGTGCTTCTCTGTCCCTCTTTTCCTCTTTATATCCCCATTTCCCCCACCCCCAGTGTAGGGTAGCAAACCGGGTGCTTGTCTGGTTGGCCTCCCTGATTTCATGTCCTCGCTTTTCTGTTTCGCTTGGGTTACTCAGTGCTTACTGTCTCCCTATTTTCCTCTTTCTATTCTTTTTTTCACCATCCCCAGTGTAGGGTAGCAAACCGGGTACTCGTCTGGTTGGCCTCCCTGCCTTTCCTGTCCTCGCTCTCTCTCTCGCTCTCGCTTGGGTTGCTCAGTGCTTACTGTCTCCCTATTTTCCTCTTTCTATTCTCCTTTCTACCGTCCCCAGTGTAGGGTAGCAAACCGGGTGCTCGCCTGGTTGACTTCCCTGCCTTTCCTATCCTTGCTCTCTCTCTCTCTCTCTCTCACTTGGGTTGCTCAGTGCTTACTCTCTCTCTTCCTTTTCTATTCCCCATTCTCCCACCCCCAGTGTAGGGTAGCAAACCGGGTGCTCATCTGGTTGACCTCCTTGCCTTTCTTTCCTTGCTCTCTCTCTCGCTTGGGTTGCGCGCGTGATGTCAGCGTGTATGTGTCTCAAAAGCACACACACCTTTTCATGGAGTGAGGCGTGAAGTCAACGGCTTCTTGAATTTTTTTTTTTCTTCAATTTAGGTTACCCATTTTCCGGGCCGCTGGGTATGCGCGTTATCGAAAACTCCGGCTTATAAGCTGCCGTGACCGACAAAGTGGTACGAGTAGGTGGACCTGTGTTCTTCGTGATGAAACGATAGAGAAGCACAACACCTGTGCGTATAATGTCAGTTCCTAGGTGTATGTGAGACGTCGTCGTAACGGAATGGCGTATGCAATTCAACCTTATGGCTAGACGCGCTGCTTAAAGAGGTAACAGGGGCAGATTAAAAGCAATAAAAAGACAGACGCGCTGATTGGTGATCTCACGACTGATTGATTTCTGTGCTGGCAAGTTTCGTAGAGTTTTAAAGAAAGTACAAGAAAAATATCTGGGAAGGAACGAACACATTAATACGGCATAGCTCACTGCCCTTGTCGACAGGCCTGTCTAAAACGCTAAAGCTTTTTTTTCCCCGTGTGCTACGTTCAAAAATTATTTTTCCAGTCCGAGCTATTGATGACGCACTTCCGCATCAGGCAGAACCCTGCATTTCAAGAGATCTAATTATTCCCTATTTCCGTTTGCTCAGAAGATCGCGTGATAAAATCTTTTTTTCTTTTACTTAACAAACATTTCCATCTTGCGTAGCAAGACATAGCGGGAGTGAGTGCAGATCACAAGCAAAGATAAGACATAAACCACAGACTTTACAACACGCTACGCAGCAAGAACAAAGAGCAATAATTAATCATACAACGTCACTACATACAAAGTTACGGACTTATCATTGGGCAAGTAACGCACAGAACATTCTGTATTATTCCACTGTTCAACAGTATTTGCAAAAAGAAAAAAAGAACTTACAACACTCTTATATGACTTAACGAGAACATTATTTAGTGGACTAGTGGGTCGAGTATGGGGCGCAGAACGACTGACAAAATAAACGGGAGTTGCCGTGGATCAATTTCCATGAACAATCTTGTAAAGCACAATATTGGGCGCATTACTAGACCTGTAGGCTAGGTTACGAATCCTAGCCTAGCCTTGGAGTCAGAAACGCTCGGCTCACATGTGCATGACACACAATGCGCTGAAAAACGTCTTGTGCGTGTAACTTGTGTGCATGAATAATTATGTTGCCGGGGCCTCTCATTCGCACACTTTCCCGTTTGGCTTATACATACATACATACATACATACATACATACATACATACATACATACATACATACATACATACATACATACATACATACATACATACATACATACATACATACATACATACATACATACATACATACATACATACATACATACATACATACATACATACATACATACATACATACATACATACATACATACATACATACATACATACATACATACATACATACATACATACATACATACATACATACATACATACATACATACATACATACATACATACATACATACATACATGGTGTCCCACATCACTTGAGCGACGAACTTAAAAATGAAAGGCGCCTCGGAAGCGAATTGAACCGAACGCGTACTATTCGCTATAACCTATAGTAACTCAGACAATCACTCCCCGTTCCGCTCCCCACGTGTAGGGTAGCAAACAGGACCCAGCCTTGCGGAAACCAATGAGAACGACCCCTTCAGTGACGTGCGCGCGGGGAACTGGTGTCATGCGGACCCCCCCCCCCCCCCGACCGCTCGATGCGTACTAGTGTCTAGTGTCAGCCGGGCCGCTCGTGTCGTACTATTGTCAGCTCGCGTCGGCTATCGTTCGCGCTTGTTTGGCTTGCTTGGTTTGGCTTCGTTCTTTCTCGTTTCGATCGTCATGGTTTGCGATTGCTTTGTAATCTGACTGCATGCGCGTCGCAAATTGTGTTGTACTTTCTGGAAGTCGTGCGACACCCGCTATTACACTGGAACCTTCAACGAGTCAGGCATGAAAGCCAACGCGCTTGACTCGCAGATCAAGTTTACGACGATTACCCGCCGTGGTTGCTCAGTGGTTATGGTGTTAGGCTGCTGAGCACGAGGTCGCGGGATCGAATCCCGGCCACGGCGGCCGCATTTCGATGGGGGCGAAATGGGAAAACACCCTTGTACTTAGATTTAGGTGCACGTTAAAGAACCCCAGGCGGTCGAAATTTCCGCAGTCCTCCACTGCGGCGTGCCTCATAATCAGAAAGTGGTTTTGGCACGTAAAACCCCATAATTTAAAAAAACGTTTTCGACGATTGCCGACTCCTGCTGCATGTCTCTCTCAAATTCCTTGCCGTAATACATCGCGAAACGAAAAGACGCGTAGAGGTGCGCCCAAATTTCGCATTAGGGAGTGTCGGTCAAATTTTTTTTTTCACAGCTGTTGGCGGCACTGATGTGATGATACCGTTCATTTTTAGTACAACCTACTGATACTGATGATTTTTATTAGCAGCTCCTTTGAAGGGGAGTGGGGGGGTGGGGGGGGGAGATGCAGGGACAAACAATGATCACACCTGCTTTGAACTATTTCTCTTTGATGTTCTTTCTGATAATTAATACATCTCTTTCTACGTTGTGCCTCTGCCCGCAATGACCACGGATCGATCAATCTAATCCCTCTTCTTTTTGTTTCGTGCGGGGGTTACTTCAAACGAGGCGCTGATTAGAAATGCGTGTAGTGTGTCGAGCGGCCCGTATGCTTTGGATTTGCCTATGTGCATTTTTTTATCGTCTACCTTAATCGCTAGGATTAACCTAAATCCGCCAGCAGTTCGTAAAGCGGACTCGCTTTAAACAAACACGAGAACTAGTCGCACGTGGCAGGTCTTTCAGGCGCAGATAACTGTAGAAGCGCTTATGGGTGAGAGCTGAAGCAATTAAATGGTCCGGCTGCTTCAGTTTTACGGGACTCTGAAACCTTCCTTCGTTGCTTCTTTCGATTCGGAGACTAAAGCGCACGAACTTTAATCGGTGCCGAGGTTCTCTAGATGTGGAAGCTTTCCAGCATTCCAGTGCTTATTTTCTTTGTCTTGTTAAGGGCCCCGCGTCGCAGAAAAGCCGGTGTAGGCGTCGGCGCCGTAGCCAGCGTTGGCATTGTGTGAGCGAAAATTGCAATATATATATATATATATATATATATACTACGCCATCCTGTTACGATGCGGTATATGCGGGTTATATTGCCACACCATTCTATCGCTAAAGTTGCTCATACCTTGTCTGCTTACATTCTTGACAAGGTGATTCTTCGGAATTTGGACAATGACAGCGCAAAAATAAACGTCATGAAATAAAACACCGACAGCTCACGACTTTTATGTCAAATCTTTTCAGAATGTGATATTAAAAGTGCGAAACAATAAAAGAAACCTGAACACGACGCAACTCTCTTGGCGCGGCTGTGCACTATCTCCGGGATCAGCCCACGCAAGAGGCCTAGTTTCAACCCGAAAGCTCGCCTTCGTGCATAGCGTTCGATGCCAACGTTTCCCGGTAAACGCCAGAGGCCCACCCACATTCAGCGTTTTCCCGGCGTTTTCTGGCGTCACACGGCGTCGACGCTGAGGGTGGCGCGCTCAAGAGACTCTCGCTGCCGCCGCCGGAAGCGGCTCCATGAGCGCAGACCAATCAGCGCTGGTCCGCGTACCGCTCGTGTAAAGCCCCTTGATAATTATTAGAGTGTTTTAGTTGAGCGTCTTTACGGTACGCACCGCTCCGAGCTGCCCCGCTAAGCCACAGCGGAGCGGCGGGCGATTTTCACGTTTTAGTTATACGTTTAGCGTAGAGGAGCGGACCTTCCGTAGTTGCAGCGCCCCCTGGCCAAATTCAGGGTAATGAAAGAAAATAAATACACCTATTGATTACTCTTATACAGTAAAACGTATATATGTATGTATATAACTTATTCCTCCATGAAGTATCTAGACGTGCGCTTGTAATGCGTTACCGGTCCATTTTATCCAGTGGAAATTAAAGCACCGTCTTGGGGAACGCCACGTGTTAGCCAGCGCGCTTGCTTTCTGCATCCAATCCAATCCCTTCTGACGCCAACGCTAGCCAAAGTGCTGCGCCGCACGCTCCGCTCAGGCAGCTTCTAAGCGGACCGTGCTCCTCGCTCCGCTATCCCGCTTACGGCTAAGCGGACGGCGCATGCGCATTCGCGCTTCCGCTCCGCTTAGCTGCTTAGCGGAGCGTAGACACGCTTAACTAAAACACTCTATTATGAAGGGGCTTTACGCTCGTGTGGCTTACCCGCCGTAGTTGCTCAGTGGCTATGGTGTTGGGCTGCTGAGCACGAGGTCGCGGGATCGAATCCCGGCCACGGCGGCCGCATTTCGATGGGGGCGAAATGCGAAAGCACCCGTGTGCTTAGATTTAGGCGCACGTTAAAGATCCCCAGGTGGTCGAAATTTCCGGAGTCCTCCACTACGGCGTGCCTCATAATCAGGAAGTGGTTTTGGCACGTAAAACCCCATAATCTAATCTAACATGATTTTGGCTTCTAGCGCGAAGTGAAACACGGACACAGAAAGGAGCAGACAAAACTAGACTGGCTTGACGCTTGACTGGCAAGACTGGCTTGACGCTCCCTCTGGCGGCATTCATACGGCGTGCCCACATGAACATAAGGACAATGTTCGAAGTAAATATTTGCGCATTTTGTGTTGAGTAAGCGAGTGTCACGTGCAATTTTAGGGGCTGAACTCAAACTAGCCTGGGACGAACTAATAATTTGCACATGGTTTCGTGCAAATATTGGAGTGAACTGTGGCGCTAGTGTCTACGGGGTCTTCAAGCAGGGCTATTCAGCCAACATGAGATTGATGGGTAGCACATGCCCATTTGCCTAAACTTCGTCCTTCTGGCTTTAAATGGCTTCGGGATTTTGCATAGGGACCATTTTAAGAAAGTGCTGCGTTATAAATAATTAAGTAAATCCTATTACAATTGTCCTATAAGAGGATTCGAACACAGTACCTCTAACATGGAAGCCCGATATTGGGAGCATTACGACACGGACGTACGCATGGACAAGCGGAGGACCACTGCTATTAGTAGTGATTATGCGTGCTTGCGGGGTCTTTATTAACCTCCGCATTAAAAGGTTGCTTTAAAATAGGGCCCAATTTAGGTCCAGATAGAAGATGATAAACGAAGCCACGAGAGCGACTGAATCCACAAGCACGAAAATCAGACAAATCTATGTAGTACCCATCATTCCCGTGGTGGCTGAACGACCACATCGTCAGGATTCCCTCTACTAACTATTGTAGGCAACTTTATGGAAATCAGTTATGAGCTGGTTTGAAACGAAAACCCAATTGTGTCGCTGTGTAAATGTTTGTGGTTTTCCGGCTAAAATATATACGCGCCAAAACCTACACTGAATGTTGGTGGTAGTACGGTCGTATGGAAGGATGCGCATGGATGCGTATGGATGGATGGATGGATGCGCATGGATGCACTTCTGCTGTTTTGTCGCAGCAGTTACACTGTGAATGCGTTGGTGAAGTGGGAGAGGGTGGGTCGGAACAACTATGGCAAATTATGCCGTCTTATTTGAGCAGTGATGAGTCTTCTACACCTTTAATGCAGACAGAAAATCCGTATAGTGTAAGGCGCATTGTTCATTCTTGTTTATTAGTTCTTGCTTTGGTATGCTTTCCTTATTTTATTTTATCTTTTCAAGCATATTCGGCATTGCGAGCCACAGCTCCTGCCCTCCATTGTCGCCGGGATCGGCCCACGTTTTTGTTAACGGGCGCGGCTACGAAAAATGCCGACCACCAAGAGGCTATCAGTTTTACTGTAAAGTAGGCTATATGCTATACTACTTTACAAGCATACAATGCTGATTAAGCTCAAGCAGGTTAGACGCCTGTTTGATATAATCTTGTCTTGAAAGCGATGCCTGTAGAAATCATAATAATCGTCATTCTATGAGGTTGATTTCGGATGCTACAAGAAAAAAGTAAGCAAGTTTGGGCAGCGAGTGAGGGCGGTCGTCAACGTTAGTGTACCGCGTCAAAAATGAAGTTTTCATTTCTTCAATTTGAATGCGACGCAACGTAAAAGTGTTCTTCAGAAGGTTGTGGGCGTCTGCTGGGACAGCTTGTTGCTGTCGCAGTAAATCAGTGATTGAGCGCGAAGAAAACCGTCTGAAATGGGATTATTTTTGTTATTTGAAGGTAGCTTACACTGCAGCTGAGAGCACACTTAAAAAAAGAGGGTTACTGCTTTCTCCAATCATGCGCACACGCAAGGAGGTTTGCAGTGAAACATTCGTACACCTTCTTGATCAAGTAATTGCGGTTATGTAAACATGGAAGTTAAACAAAGCTTCAACTCGGAACGTCCTCTCTAAATACATCGGAACAAATAAATCGTTTATGGCACATTCACTGCCCCAATTTTGATTGTTTGTTACCTAATAAGAAAAGTTACATTAGTTTACGTTAAGTTAGATTACGTTTATTTCCACATTGAATGGGAGAAATCTTGAACTAAAACTAAAAATTAATTCACTAGGTTAGGCTAAACTCGGCCTACTGCAAGAATGGCGATCCGATTTTTGTTTTATAGGAACCGATTTGTTGAGAACCAAAATAAAAAAAGCCTTAAAAAATGAAGCATCAGCAATAAAGAAATACAATGTCGCTATTATGTACACTGCACCTATCTAAGCATATAAAGCGGGAAAAATGCATGCATTGTTCATTGCTTTCAAATAAACAACACGTTTATGGGTAGCACTTTTGCAATACATTCGTGCACAGTGCGACACTATCTCGTGAGCTGCAAACTCAATTATCGAATTTTTCCATTTGTGATTCTCTAAAACTTGTAGTTTACCAACTGCGATACCTGGTCTTGATTCAGAGTTACGCATTTCTAAACTTGGCGATATTTTTTTACTTGTTGGTTTCAGAAAACTTTAATTTAGAAACGTCTATCAGGCCTCATGCTGAAATGTTTCTTCCTGCAGTCGGTGGGATTCAGCGTGCAATCTTTTTTATGCAACACATTTCATTGAAATCGCCTATCGCCTTGTGACAGAAGCGGCGATGTCGTGTCTCATATCGGCATATACTGAGGTAGCAACAGCAGCGTTTCTTATGAAGCCTCATTGATAGTCACTCTTAGATATACTACGCCTTATTAGTAATTTTTCTGCCCTGAATTCTGACGTTCTTTTGACCACTACATAACATTTCTGAATACCTCAAAAAATTATCTTGGATAGAAGTCTTGTTCCAAGCATTTTCCCACAAACAGTCGCGTCAGGTTAATTTCCACTATATGAAAGGAGCTCAGGATTCTTCTTGGCGAATAGGACACTTAATGTATGAAACAAAACGTTGAAGTTAGCGTCTTAAGAGAGTGTGGGGAAGCACCATTAAGAGCAGTTGTGTTGTGAAGTCATCGATGCGTTTCAGAAGTACTTATTTCATTTATTTCTAAGAACCAAGAACACCGATGTTCATTCTTAGCAGAGTGGATTTACGTTTTCTAGGTATTCTCTAATTGGCAAAAAAAATACAGGCAAAAGAGATTCATGTTTGTCCATACAACTCGATGCTTAACTTGGATAGCGGAAATTGGAGCTGGGACCCAGCTAAAACTTCTTCTCAAGTCAATTTTCCGTCAACTGATGGTGATAGTTCCAAAAAAGCACTGCGGTTATTTTTATGATGGTGTGGGAAGTGTGCAGCTGAAATGTTCCATGCCAAGAGTTACAGGTGATTGCCTTCGTATAATGGACGATTATCGCGTGATGCGTGCAATAGGCTTCTTTGGGTTGCAGGGACAAATAATTAGAAGTTAATTGTTTCTAGCGGCTAATTGGCTAAAGTGAAAGTTAATTGTTATCTTTCCCGTGCGTCATCATCGTTCAAAACCTTTTCTTGTAGGTTACTTTCGTGCGAGGTCCTTCGCGGGTGGATAGAGATCTGGGGGCTATCTCATACGGCTTTTTTCATTAGTCTTTCATTAATTACCTCCTGTGCAAGCTCGACAATTAGTCGATTAACCCAAGTGAAACCAGTGTTGCGCCCATTTCTCCAAAGCCTTTTGTCAACAACTCATTTTGTTCTGTCTTCTTCTTTTAGGGAAAACAAAATCCTTTCCGTCTTAAAAAAATGACAACCATTCCACTCTGTGAAGATGAAATGGCAGCGACAGCTGACGACAGTCAAAGCTTTGAAACAAAAAGCAAAGTGCTTTCGCTGCCATTCCATCTTCACAGAGTGGAATGGTCGTCATCTTTTGCGTTGCGAGTCTGGCGTCATTGGTCGTCCGGAAGGACCCGGGCTCACGATTGTCGTTTTCGTTCAACATCGCGAGAGCGTTCTTCCTCTGTGGCCGTTTCGCGCCAGTGCCATTTACATTCTCGTTGCTGTTCCCCCCAGCGCTCCTCGTACGCATGTTCTTCTTCGGGTGTACGAACTACACGTGTCCGCCCCATCGATGACGAACCGGTTTTAGCGCCGATACCTCTCCTGCTTATATATTGCGATAACCTTGCCGCCACGCTATTCTTCATGCCGAGCGTTCTAATCTCTTCCGCATTCTTACATCTGCGCCGCCACGCTGCAGCCATGTGGTTTGTTAGAAATCGCTAAGTCCGTTTCTGTTACCGGACGACGAAAAAAGCCACGGGAGGTTAGTCATATACAGCTTTCGCTGTAAAAAGTGACCTCCAACACAGACATAATTTTTACCCTTTCATGCAGTTCTTCTTGAGTCGGCAGTATGACGTCAACAATGATAAACGCATGCTGAAGCACGTAACGCAGCAAAGCGACAAAGCACCCAAAGAAGGAGACAACATACGTCAAGCTGCTTAGCGAACACCTTTATTCGAAAGGCAGCGAGGTGCATTTCACCACGCATCTTTGAGCGTACTGTAAATCCTGCTCTTCTCAGTCGAGAAATCGTGATGTGAAAAGCGAGATCCTGCTGTAATTGGAATAATCCACCCATTTCTTGGCTGATCCCCTATCGTGGGTAGGAGCCACGCGCGTGACCGGCAACAACAACAACAACAACAACAATAACAACAACATAAACCACCAAATGACGCTTGCTCCCTGTCTTTCGGTGTTGGTCGAAAAATTTAGTCAGAAGGTTCGTACTCAGTGCTAAAACTCAGCAAGAAAATAAATATTTCTGGTATGTTGCCTGTAGGAAACACTTGTCAATCAAGGGTTAAAGAATAACTTATGAGTCGAAATATTTTTAGGGTTTTTTAAGTGAGGTTTTCGCAGTTGTGCCTGTTCTCGTCGGCGTTCCCATGGACACGTCTATTCCCTCCGAAGGCAACAGACGTGCCCATTGGGATTGCCTTTTTCCAAACAGGCAGTGATGTATCGACTATGCCTTACCCCCGTATGCAGAGATGCAACTTAAGTCGAAGCACATGCTTGACTTGATCCGAGTGACGCCTATCGGGAACGCGCCGAAGGAAACGCAGTGAGCGTCTTTGGGCACGTTAACGCCAGGCGTCATCTAAGTCAAGTCAAGCATGTGCTTCGACTTAAGTTGCATCTCTGCATACGGGGGTTAGTCTCAGAAACGGTCTACGACTACACTACATTATGATTGACGAATATGGCAAATATAGCCTGATTAGCGAAAATAAATGTTTAACGTTAAAATTTGGGAGATATACTATAACGCGAGAAATTAACCAATAGCATCAGAATTTTTAAGTGTGAAACAAAAGCAGCTGACAGATCGCAAAAATTATAGGAAAATGGAGGCGTTTGCTAAAACGGTCTGGGAATATAAGGAACTGGCAGACCTTATGCATCAGGAGCTAAGACAGACACGGCAAAAGAACGGTTGGATTGGAAAGCGGAAACCACATACGTGGTGGAACAAGGAAATAAAGCGAGCTATAGAATAGCGTAAGCAGGCATCAAGGAATCATCGAGAAGCCAAAATAGGATTGCACGAAGAAGAGGTGTTTATTTTAGAAATTAGAATTGCCCGATTGGGTGAAAAAAGGTGTACTGGGAGAACTGCAGAATGGATTCAGACCAGGCAGTCGCTTAGAGGGTAATATGATTGAACTAACTCAGTGCGTATAGATTTCAGCAGCTCAGAATACACCTTTATGGATAGCATTTCTAGACATTAAAGGAGCCTACGACAATGTAGACAGACAATTGTTACGGGATATTCTCAAGCATGAAGGCATAGATGACAATTTCATTGAGCTGCTGAGGGATATATCTAGAGAGACATCCGAGTTCCAATTGTATGGGAAAGCCGAATAATGTAATGAAGTGGTGAAAATTCACCAAAGACAGAAGCAAGGATGTCTTATGTCTGCATTGTCGTTCACGCTTTACGTTAAGGACATAGAAAGAGGACTGGGAGACACTGAATTAGGATTGGATTTATCCTACATGCGTAATGTACGAATGGTGCGAAAGAAGGTCCCCGGGCTGGTGTATGCGGACGAGATAGTGCTACTAGTGGACAATACAAGATATTTACAGACACTTGCATTTACATCTGTGGCAACGCAGTGGCAAATCTAGAGCTTAGGCATACCACAGAGAAATCGGGAATTACGTTCTTCAATGAAGAGACGGCTAATTACGTGCTCTCAATTCGACAGCCAGTTATACCCACAGTCAAACAAAATAAATACCTCGGCGTATACATAAAAACGAAGGAAAGGCTTACTCGTGCACCCATCACGATCATCTGAAAGTAGGGGAAGCGGAATGCTGCAGTAATGAAACGCCGTGCACTGCAGGGCCGCAATAAGTATGAGGTGGTGCGTGGAATCTGGAATGGAGTAATGGCGCCAGCCATAACGTTCGCGAATGTCATTCTGTGCTTGAAATCGGATATCTTGTCCGGGTTGGAAGTTACCCAAATATCGGTAGGCCAGTTGGCTTTGGGAGCCCACGGTAAAACCACAAATGACGTCAGCGACGCAGTCAGAGAAGCGCAGAGCAAAATTACTTTTGAAGAAAGGCTGAGGAACATGGATCAAAATAAATCCGTGCTGCGAAAGTGCACAAGTATTGGCGCCTTAAAAGCGTAGACATATAATAGAGGAAGAGGACAAGAAAGTTGGCAGCCAAGTACAGGGTGATTGAAAGTGTAAATAGGCAACCGGGGGTCATCAGAAAGGTGGTGGTGGTGGTGATAAACTTTATTGAAAGGGGGAAGGGTAAAGAGGGACGTGGCTGAGCGTTAGGGCTCAAGTAAGGCCCTGGGCCTGCTTGGCCTTTTCCGCCCAGTCCACCAGTTCCAATTGTCGGTCGACGTCCCCGGAACTGAGCCAAAGTGAGAAAGACAGAGAAAGCGAATTTATTTATTTATTTATTTATTTATTTATTTATTTATTTATTTATTTATTTATTTATTTATTTATTTATTTATTTATTTATTGTACATACTTTCAAGGCCGGCAGGCACAACAGAAAGGAGTGGTAGAGTACAATATTTGCAGAACGAGAAAAAATAAAAAATAATGAAGGAACTATAAGGCACGTTGAACAGCAAGCTTGAAATTGGTTCTGTCACAAATGGTGACCAAGGAGGCGGGAAGGTGGTTCCAGGCAGTGGCGGTTCTTGGTAAGAATGAAGAATGGTATAAATTAGTGCGGCAAGTTGGCACTTCAACTTTGTATTGATGATCGATGCGAGATGAGATGTAACTGGGTCTGGTGAAGAGATTTTCTTTCAGGAAAGGATTGAGGTAGTATATTTTATGAAAAAGACAAAGGCGAGAATGCTTGCGACGTAGTGAAAGGTCAGGTAGATCTAATGTTTTATTCATGGATGTTACGCTAGAATGACGTGAATAATTAGACAGGATAAAGCGCGCTGCACGGTTCTGAATGCTTTCAAGTGAATTAATGAGATTGGAATGAGCAGGGTCCCATATGGCACACGCATATTCTAATTTTGGACGGACGAGCGTTTTGAACATGGTAAGCTTTAGTGAGGTCGGAGCGGATGCAAAGTTTCGTCTTAGATAACCTGATGTTCGGTTAGTATTGTTAGTGATATATTCAACATGCATGTTCCACGAAAGATTGCTAGTAATATGCAGGCCAGGATACTTATAAGAGTTAACAACCGACAGGACAGTACGATTATTAGAATAGGGGGGTGGATCAGAAGGGGTAGAGCGGCAGGAGACACGCATATGTTTGCATTTATTTGTGTTAAGCTGCATTTGCCATTTGTTACACCAATTTGATACACTAACCAGATCATCTTGAAGCTTACTGGAATCATTAAGGTTAGTTATTTTGTGGTAGATGACGCAGTCGTCCGCGAACAGCCTAATGATTGAGTTAGAGATACAGTCAGGAAGGTCATTAATATAGATGAGAAAAAGCAGGGGCCCGAGTACGGATCCTTGCGGTACACCGGAGGTAACTGAACAAGGTCTAGAGGTATAATCATTAGCGGTTACATACTGGGCCCTGTTAGAGAGAAAATCCTTAATCCATGCAAATACGTTTGGGTCAATATTAAGAAGAGAAAGTTTGAAAATAAGTAAATCATGAGGAACAGAATCAAAAGCTCGCGAGAAGTCCAGAAATACACAGTCAGTATCAAGTTGCTGATCTACATTAATAAACAAGTCATTGGTAAAAGACAAGAGTTGGGTTTCGCAGGAAAAGAATTTTCTAAATCCGTGCTGTGCGTTGTTAAAGAAATAATTCATCTCGAGGAAATTAATGAGGTGTGAATAAATTATGTGCTCTAATATTTTACTTGGAATGCATGTCAATGAAATTGGTCGATAATTATTGGAGGAATGAATGTCACCTGATTTATGGACCGGAACCACCTTTCCCACCTTCCAGTCTTTGGGCAGGGTAGAAAGCTGTAGGGACTGGTCAAAAATCTTCGATAAAATAACACTTGAAAAAACTTCAGTACACTTTAGCATTTTTGAATTAATGAAGTCGGGACCACAGGATGAAGAAATTTTTTGATTTCTGATAAGTTTGCCGATGCCAATCCAGTCAAGCGAGATAGGATCCATAGGCGGAAAACTTGGGGACGATAAGAATGGAAAATTTGGCTGTACTGATCGCTGAAAAAATGACGAGAAGGTATTATTCAGAATTGGATGAAAAGAATGGAAACAAAAAGACCATGCATATTCACAAAAATGGGAAGAAAGACATTGTATGGGATAATCTTTACGATAACACTAAGGACAGTGCCTTGCTATTTTAGGCTCGCGCTTGTTGCCTAAGGATAAAACATAACGTAGCAAATATTCACAACAAGATGATACATGTGTCCGTAGCAGCAAGAATCCCGAGACCACGCATCACATCCTAATGGAATGCGAATGGATTAAACCCAGTGAGAATAGTGGGTAGCGTACACCTTCCAGAAGCCTTGGATTTACAGTGGACGGAAGCATCAACCGGTCAGTTAAACAAGATACGTGAAGAGTATTGGTGGGAAAAAAAGCGAGAGAAATTGATACCACCGGATCCCTTACAGGCATAGGTAGCTATACAAGTTAGAGAAGTTTTGAGTGAAAAAAAAAGAGATTATGGAGAAGTATACAAAAATAATAGAACGGAAAACATGTATAACTGATAAAATCAAGCAGGCTAGGTGACTATTTGTCCCCGCCGCGTCTCAAACGAGATGCAAAAAAAAATCATCATCGTCATAGGCCATGTCTTAAGGTACATGCCATGGTTCATCCGCTTACAAAGGTTTTTGTACTGTGGGAGCCTTGAAAAAATTACATTATATCGGGGAGTAATCATGCAGCCTGCAACACAAGAATGCCACCAGTGCATGGACCTCTTAAGGGTATGCGGAACAGTGGCTCCACTAAAGAAACGAAATTTGTTCTTTGTGAAGTTCCATTCTTGTCATTAAAGTTTATTTTCTTCTTTTCTTTGCGAGCTTTGCTAGCTGCCATAGGTGTGCTCACGCTACCGTTTCATAGTTCACTTTAGGGTACATGTTTCAATTGTAAATTCAAAGCCCATGCATGTCTGCTCGCCAGAAATTCAAAGACTTAGCATTACTTTCGAGATATCCATGCTTAATATAAGTTACGGAACACGTTGAAGTTCTAGTTTAGTTGTCCCGCAGCATTGTTTTAAGCACTTTGGTATGACTTGAAACGCCAATGCACTATTTCCCAACAAATTTTAAGCACGCGTACTCGCCAAAAAAAAAAGGTCACAGTTTTTCCCGAAAGGGTGATTGTAGTATAGTATTAGCAAGGCATTAGACAACTGCACGAAAGTAAGGTTCATAGTCTTATTGGCCGTATAAGTTGCAGTAAGCCTTCGCGATCAATTAAACTAACAAGCACAGTGTCCCACGTGCACAGGAAAACAAGAACAGATCTGGCTCGACGACCACAAGCACTCGCTGTCCCAACGTTGTCGCTGTGAAGAACGGCGGCAGGAGTGCAGGGAAGGAGTGCAAACTCTTCGCACTGCCTTTCGCTTCAACACATCTTAAACTTGAAATTATGCGACGTTCAGCCCTAGGCTCACCAGAACAAAGAGCGCGTGTAGCCGCTGTGCACCTCGGTTCGCCTTGCTTCATGCAGCCAGCCGTACCATGCGCAGCCATGGCTGGGCTAGAGGAGGAGACGTGCTCTCACCTACTTAAAGGGAAAGCTCTTTACGTATGGCAATTCCAAAGTTATTCTGCAGTTCCTTTCACACTTAAGTTAGATTGTCATGTCAATAAGCTAAAAACGAAGGGCTAGGGGTCTTTCGAGCCACTTTGTTTCTTTTCTACTTGGCTTGCTCTATTTCCATTAGAGAAGAAAAAGCAAGAAAAGCCAATCTTTCAGCGAATGACCTGGTAACTTCGTTCAAAGTAACCTTCCCAGTAATGCTAAGGACTGAACGTAGCACGAAGCCCTAGCGAACGATAATTAGGACGTTCTTTCCCCTGGATGGCCCTCTCGTTCGGAGGCCCTGTGCGAGTTAATTTCAGACGCGAACTAAGGCGCGCTTATTCGTTTTCATGGAAAAACGAAATCTTATTTTCATTATATTATGGTATAGTCTGCATTGGCTAATGTCATCACGGTTAAACTTGGTGAACAATCAACCAAGGATCATCAAAGCTCCTCTGCTCATTATCCTCTGATTGAAATTATCTTTGCTTAATCCTTAATGTTAAGCTTTCAACAATGTTTTCTTTGTGTAAGGCAAGGCAGAACAAAAACGCGAGGTGAAGCACGGGATCTAATTGGTAATTCTTACTGCTGTTACTGACATTACTTAACAGGTATTCGTATGCTAAGTCAGTGTCTCTGTTGTTGATCTAATCTGATATTTATTTTATCGTTACTAACTTTACTAAACTTGCATCCTAACTCTGAGCGTCTTGGTTTATTCATGTCTTACGACATGCCTGGACACCTGCGAGAAAAAGTAACTGAATAATACAAGGCAGCCCCAAACGCTGAAAGGAATGATAAGTTGTTTTGCGAAACGTACTGATGACGCAACAGCAAGAACCAAAACTAAATGATGATAACCCCTTTCTGCAGTTTGCGAAATCGGCTAGCAACTACACTTTTCCAAACAGAAGCTGGCTTGCCGATGCGTTCTTGCGCTTAGGTTTTTCTGAATTTATAGCCTTAGTTCATTACAGGCGCTGTTGAAGAGGCTCTTCGTTAATCTCTTTTCGTCTAGAGTGCTTCGGCTGATAGATGACCTTCGGAGATAGAGAATTTTCGACAACGGCGCCGACAATTTGAGTGGGCAACGACAGCATAGCTTGGTGATAACAGATTTCTCGAAACGTACACGTGGCTTCACTAATCTTTTATTCCGTCTTCTCAGAACTCAGAATTGCTTCACGCTCGGAAACAAAGTATTGTTGAGCACGATTCAGGTTCCGTGCTTCTGTTCGAGTTCCCTCTAGAAGCTATAACTAGATGGTTACCTTGGAATAAAAAATAATAATAAATGAGTATCCGGTGCGCTATGCCGCCTGGTAACCCAAGTGAATAAAAAAAAGATAGGAGAGCAATCGGTGCCATCTACGAAGTAAAAGCACCTGTTAAAAAAGAAAGTGATGGAATAATAGGAGAAAAGGCAATAAAGAAAGCCAGTAACCCTAGAATACGAACGAGGAATACATGTAGCTTGACAATGGAGTGTGCAAAGCTATTTCTTACACGAGGCGAATAAGGTCAGTGCTTTGGTTACTCATTCAATAAAACTTTATCTGGGTGCTCTTGAAGCCTGCGTTGTTCAGACAGGCCAATGTTATACTTCACTGCGTGGACTACGTTGTTCTTGCAACGTTACAACTTGCAGAAACTATTGTGAATGTTCTGGTGAGCCACAGCTTACAAACATGGCCATTTTTTGCTGATCTAACAGCTGCGTGTTTTCAAAGCTGAAACTCCAGGCTGAGGGGAAGCCTTTGTGCGACCGTTGTTAGCTTCCTGACAAGTTTTGATGCGGTTAGCGGTTTTTAATTCGAAGGCGAACCGATCGTGCTTCTTGGTTTGTTACGCATATACCATTTAACCACTGTGTGCGTAACAAAATATTTATGAGAGTTAAGTGGTACGGCGAATTAAAGACCTGGGATATAGAGTCGGACATTCTAAAAAACAACTCCCCGGCCGTGTACGTCGGGCGATTCGTATAAAGTGATTAAAACAGCGATTCGTATCAAACTTGCTGGACAGAACTGTGGCGCCAGTGTCTACAGAAGCTGCAAGTTTGGCGGTTCAGCAAGCATTGCAATCGTACGATGGCCGCTAGGAGGGACGGTACCCGCCGTGGTTGCTCAGTGGCTATGGTGTTGGGCTGCTGAGCACGAGGTCGCGGGATCGAATCCCGGCCACGGCGGCCGCATTTCGATGGGGGCGAAATGCGAAAACACCCGTGTGCTTAGATTTAGGTGCACGTTAAAGAACCCCAGGTGGTCCGAATTTGCGGAGTCCCCCACTACGGCGTGCCTCATAATCAGAAAGTGGTTTTGGCACGTTAAACCCCAAATATTATTAGTATTAGGAGGGACGGTGGGAGCATCGCGACGGGCAGCGCCCTGCACTGAGAGTTAGTTTGTTAACAAAACGTCGTTTTATGCGTTGAAGCACACAAGTAACTGGAACGCCAATGCATTTCTCCGCAAAGTTTGGGAATCAGTATCTCGAAACTGGTGTGTCGTCCTGAGAACTCGCGCCATTCGCCCATTCCCTGAACCTCTGTGGAACTGCTTGGGTGCGCCCACAGGGCACCCCAACTCAGAAAGAAACGCAACTTGTTTCGCATCACAGCGGAAATTAAGTAACAAGAAGAAAGTACAGACGTTATGCATTCCCTTAATTCCAGACTGTCCCAGAAGCGTTTTCAAGGTGGGATTCTGTTTCCCTTATTAAAGCTCCTCTGCTCATTATCCTGTGAGTGAAATTATCTTTGCTTAATCCTTAATGTTAAGCTTTCAACAATGTTTTCTTTGTGTAAGGCAAGGCAGAACAAAAACGCGAGGTGAAGCACGGGATCTATTTGGTAATTCTTACTGCTGTTACTGACATTACTTAACAGGTATTCGTATGCTAAGTCAGTGTCTCTGTTGTTGATCTAATCTGATATTTATTTTATCGTTACTAACTTCACTAAACTTGCATCCTAACTCTGAGCGTCTTTTTTGGTTTATTCATGTCTTATGACATGCCTGGACACCTGCGAGAAAAAGAAACTTAATAATACAAGGCAGCCCCAAACGCTGAAAGTAATGATAAGTTGTTTTGCGAAACGTACTGATGGCGCAACAGCAAGAACCAAAAATAAATGATGATAACCCCTTTCTGCAGTTTCCGAAATCGACTAGCAACTACACTTTTACAAACAGAAGCTGGCTTGCCAATGCGTTCTTGCGCTTATGTTTTTCTGATTTTATAGCCTTAGTTCATTATAGGCGCTGTTGAAGAGGCTCTTCGGTAATCTCTTTTCATCTGGAGTGCTTCGCCTGATATATGACCTTCGGAGATAGAGGATTTTCGACAACGGCGCCGACAATTTCAATGGGCGATGACAGCATAGCTTGGTGATAACAGATTTCTCGCAACGTACACATGGCTTCACTAATCATTTATTGCGTCTTCTTAAACTCAGAATTACTTCACGCTCGGAGACAAAGTATTGTAAAGCACGATTCAGGTTGCGCGCTTCTGTTCGAGTTCCCTCTAGAAACTTTAACTAGATGGTTACCTTGCAATAAAAAAATTTTATAACTGAGCATCCGGTGAAGTAATTATCTGGTGCGCTATTCTGCCTGGCAACCCAAGCGAATAAAAGAAAGATAGGAGAGCAATCGGTGCCATCTACGAAGTGAAAGCAGCTGTTAAAAAAGAAAGTGATGGAATAATAGGGCAGAAGGCAATAAACAAAGCCAGTAACCCTTGAATACGAGCGAGGAATAGATGTAGCTTCACAATGAAGTGTACAAAGCTATTTCGTACGCGAGGCGAATAATGTCAGTGCTTTGGTTACTCAGTCAATAAAACTTTATCTGGGTGCTCTCGAAGCCTGCGTTGTTTTGACAGGTCAATGTTATACTTCTCTGCGTGGACGACGTTGTTCTCGCACCATTATAACTTGCAAAAACTATCGTAGATGTCCTGGTGAGCCACAGCTTACAAGCATCGCCATTTTTTGCTGATCTAACAGCTGCGTGTTTTCAAAGCTGAAATTCCAGGCTAAGGGGGAGTTTTTGTGCGACCGTTGTTAGCTTCCTGACAAGTTGCGGGTAGCGGTTTCGGATTAGTATACGAACCGATCGTGCTTCTTGGTTTGTTACGCATACACCATTTAACCACTGTGTGCGTAACAAAATATTTATGAGAGGGAAGTGGTACGGTGAATTCAAGACCTGGGATTTAGAGTCAGGCATTCTAAAACACAACTCCCCGGCCGTTTGTGTCGGGCGATTCGTATAAAGCGATTAAAACAGCGATTCGTATAAAACTTGCTGGACAGAACTCTGGCTCCAGTGTCTACAGGAGCTGGAAGTTTGGCGGTTCAGCAAGCATTGCAATCGTGCGATGGCCGCTAGGAGGGACGGTACCCGCCGTGGTTGCTCAGTGGCTATGGTGTTGGGCTGCTGAGCACGAGGTCGCGGGATCGAATCCCGGCCACGGCGGCCGCATTTCGATGGGGGCGAAATGCGAAAACACCCGTGTACTTAGAT
Organism: Dermacentor albipictus; assembly: GCF_038994185.2. Taxonomy (NCBI): domain Eukaryota; kingdom Metazoa; phylum Arthropoda; class Arachnida; order Ixodida; family Ixodidae; genus Dermacentor; species Dermacentor albipictus. The sequence goes on from NW_027225610.1 coordinate 247,201, forward strand.
TTAGGTGCACGTTATAGAACCCCAGGTGGTCGAAATTTCCGGAGTCCTCCACTACGGCGTGCCTCATAATCAGAAAGTGGTTTTGGCACGTAAAACCCCAAATATTATTAGTATTAGGAGGGACGGTGGGAGCATCGCGCGATGGGCAGCGCACTGCACTACGAGTTAGTTTGTTAACAAAACGTCGTTGTATGCGTTGAAGCACACAAGTAACTGGAACGCCAATGCATTTCACCGCAAAGTTTGGGAATTAGTATCTCGAAACTGGTGTCGTCCTGAGAACTCGCGCCATTCGCCCATTCCCTGAACCTCTGTGGAACTGCTTGGGTGCGCCCACAGGGCATGCCAACTCAGAAAGAAACGCAACTTGTTTCGCATTACAGCGGAAATCAGGTAACAAGAAGAAAGTACAGGCGTTATGCATTCTCTTAATTCCAGACTGTCCCAGAAGCGTCTTCAAGGTGGGGTTCTTTTTTCCTTGCACTTCAAAATCTAGCGCGTGTAAATGCCATACGGCCACCAATTTTTTTTTTTGCAACTTCCTTGCGATTTTGTTTTCTACTTTGTCGGAGCATACACTGCCTTACATCACTGAAGCACTCTACTTGCGTTCCAATTTACTCTCTTTTCTTTTTGTTCCTTTTCCTCGTGCCACATTTTTAAGGCACCCTCCTGGCACTGTTGTTGCTCGAACAACTCGTCTGCTCATGTTTCCGGACGTCCCCATTGTTTTTACGATGCGAACGTAAGAGTGCGGAATATGAGTGCGTAAGAGCACGTAAGCTCCACATGGCGCAGAATCATGCGCGATGCTGTAATGTATTATACACATAGAGGCAAATGCAGCCGCGGGTGCAGTGACGGCGCTCGGGTACTGCTGTTTCTATCATCGGCGCATGCGCATGCACCAGCGTAGGCGTGTATTCGAGTGCGCCCACAGGCACCAGGCGCATCTGGCGTAAACGCGCCAGTATTCCAGAAACTGCACATTAGCGCCTAACAAGATTTGGACGGTTCTTATGGGCAGGCTTAGCCGAATTGTTATTGTCTCCATACGCTGCTCTTAGAGGAGACCTGCCGGCGAACTTATATAACTTTCCTACGAGAACGCGTGGCAGCATGAAACAGACATCATCATTACTTAGAGAAAGTGCATGGTGGGTGCCCTTTGTCAGCTCAAAACGGCAGCAATCTGAGTGAGTTGGATTGCATCCACCTTTAAGCGGGGCGCAGACTTGAGATGGCGCACCGAAAGCAGCAAGTTACAGAATGACACGCGTTGTCTTGTTCCTCTTTCTTCTTTTTTTTTTTTGTAGTGTTTTCCCTCGCGCTAGTAGTACATTGCAGCGAAAATCCTGGTACAGGGACATTTTCGCTTGTACCTTGAACATGACTTGTAGCTTATCACTTTAGAAAGCAGAAAGGAACGCCGCCGGGATCCAGATCTCACTGCGGGTTCTCGTTATGTAAGCGGGCATTCCCAAAATCACATAAATGTCTTATTTTTCGTCCCCTTCTCCACTCTCTAAGGCTTCCCTAACGTGAGCCAAGTTACCAAGATTTCCTGAATGAAGAGTTATTCATTCCTAATTTGCCGAACGTATCTTTCAACTGTATGAAACTGCATTTAAGAATTTTCTGAATTAACGATTGCAAAGATTTATCCGTGTTTGACATTCTTTACAGATCCCAATGCAAAATCAGTGAGTGAGTGAGTGAGTGAGTGAGTGAGTGAGTGAGTGAGTGAGTGAGTGAGTGAGTGAGTGAGTGAGTGAGTGAGTGAGTGAGTGAGTGAGTGAGTGAGTGAGTGAGTGAGTGAGTGAGTGAGTGAGTGAGTGAGTGAGTGAGTGAGTGAGTGAGTGAGTGAGTGAGTGAGTGAGTGAGTGAGTGAGTGAGTGAGTGAGTGAGTGAGTGAGTGAGTGAGTGAGTGAGTGAGTGAGTGAGTGAGTGAGTGAGTGAGTGAGTGAGTGAGTGAGTGAGTGAGTGAGTGAGTGAGTGAGTGAGTGAGTGAGTGAGTGAGTGAGTGAGTGAGTGAGTGAGTGAGTGAGTGAGTGAGTGAGTGAGTGAGTGAGTGAGTGAGTGAGTGAGTGAGTGAGTGAGTGAGTGAGTGAGTGAGTGAGTGAGTGAGCTACAGAGAACTAGGTGGTGTTATTCATACTAGGACATTCGGGGCATGCTGTCAGCGGGCCCAAGACAGCGGTCGCTGTCCTGGGCCAACTGGAAAACCACAAGCGAGGCAGTACAGGGGATATGGGCTGGGCATCGTTCGAAGCACGGGAAGCTCAGAGTAAAATCCTGTACGAAAAACGCCTGAGAAAATTGGACGATAACAGGAGGGCAGCTAAGGTATTTAAATACCTATACATAAAGAGACTCACAATGGCGGAAAAGAACTAGGAACGTAACTAGTAAGTATGCCAGACAGGAGGACGGAGAAAGACAAAGCAATAAACGACAGGTTAAAGAAGCGGAAGTTAAAAATTGGGTAAATTCAATGGAAAAGATGCATAGTGTGGAACTATATCGATACTGGAAACAGCAGATCAGGAAAGAAGCGTTTTATGATAACTCAAGAGGCAGTGCCCTGCTCTTTGAAGCTAGGTCAGGATGTCTTAGAACGCGCTGCTATAGAAAGAAATTTAACGAAGAAGACACATGTACTGTGTGTGGTAAAACTGTAGAAATAATAGAACATCTCATACTAAAATGTGATGGTTTCTATCCCGATGTCGATGCGGGCACAGCCACGCTCCCTGAGGTCCTAGGGTTCAGAGATAACAATGGTCATGTCATAACAATGGTCCTGCCTTTCCGTCTTCCCTTCTCTCTCTCTCTCTCTCTCTCCAATGGTCATGTAAATAAACATGCGGTGGAAATTAGCAAAAAGCGATTGGAAGATTGGTGAGTCAAAAGCAGAGAGGTGACATAAGGTTAAAAGTGTAGGAAGACGTATTTAAAGAAAATGGCGAATTTTAATAACTTGCAATACAGTTAAAGAAAAATTAAACGCTGAGCATGGTGGCAACTGCCAGCACCCCGTTTCAAAGGGGACGCTGCTACCTTCCATCCATCCATCCATGGGCAAGACAGGGCGATCGAAGCAAGAAGCCTTCGTCCTGCAGTGGGCATAATATAGAATTATGATGATGATGGTGACGATTATTATTATTATTATTATTATTATTATTATTATTATTATTGTTGTTGTTGCTGTTGTTGTTGTTGTTGTTGTTGTTGTTGTTGTTGTTGTTGTTGTTGTTGTTGTTGTTGTTGTTGTTGTTGTTGTTGTTGTTGTTGTTGTTGTTGTTGTTGTTGTTGTTGTTGTTGTTGTTGTTGTTGTTGTTGTTGTTGTTGTTGTTGTTGTTGTTGTTGTGCTCCTGATGATGATCTTTACTTTCCCATCACTCCTCTTATCTCTTTTTATAAAGAAAATTGTGACAGAACTCATCTCACGATGGCTGTCGACGGTAATGCGATTAGCATTCGAGAAAAGTAACAACACGCCGTATTCCTAAAGACACGTATACATAAAATCTGAAGTGGTCATTGCGAGACTTCCATGGCTTCCACTGTATGCGACAAACTACGGTATCGTCGCACTTCGCTACGGCACCTGGTTGCCATTTGTCCAAGGGCGCCCATGAGCATGGAGACATGACGACTGTATGACTGCGACGCAGTGACGATGCAATGAAGAAGAAGGAATGACGTCGATAGAACGACAAAGACGGTATGACGACGATGACATGGCAACATTGAGATGACCATTCGTAAGTAGGAGAGGAGGAGGAGACAAAGGAGAGGAAAGACAGGGAGGTTAGCCAGTGTAGGTACCGGCTGGCTACCCTGTGCTGGGGAAAGGGGTAAAGGGAATGAAAGGAGAAAAAAGAAGAAGAGGAAAAAAAGAAAAAGAAAGAAAATTCACACAGTAACGCGAAGCTACGCTCTACAACGTTCAAAGGTGGTCGCACAATTCGCATGTCCTTAAAAACTTCCACAAAGCCCTTAAGGCCTTGAGTGCCGAAGCCCGTCTAGACCAATGTCCTAGAGCTTTTTCCTCTGTAAAGGGGCGACTTTCCAGTTTTGCGAGAGCGGTCACGAGCACTGTTCTTCCCACCGCGTGACGGGGACAGTCACAAAGAAGGTGTTCAATCGTCTCCATGACGACAGTATAGCTGCGGCAGCGTGACGAAGACGACACGGGAACAATGGGATGACGACAAGTATATGACCACAATGGCGTGGCGACAACCGGATGACGAAGCTCTGATGACGAGCATGGAGTGATCACAACGGCATGACAACGACGCTATGACAACGAATGCATGGTAGCGACTGCCTGACGAGCCACTGACTTCCCACTCACCGTCCGGCCCACTGAAGTGGGCCGATGAAATCATCGCTCTTAAGTACGTCCGGCTGAATGATGTCGTATGCGATGGGAGTGCCCAGCCGAAGCGCGACACGGTGTACGCCGCGTCAAGGGTTGACGATGTGGTGTTTTCGCTGTAGCGTCGACCTCTGACGTAACATGGCGACAAATCCGCGACGATAGCTTCGCAAAAGGAATCCAAGGGCTACCACGTGCCGAGAAACACCGGAATCTGTACAAGAAACGAGAACGGATGTGTTGAAGCGGCTGCATGGCTGCCGCTCCGTCCGGCCCACTCTAGCCGTGCCCACTTTTAGAGTGTTACTTCGCCTGCTTTAGTTGTGTGAGTCCACACTTTCCCTTATTAACAAGCTCTTGTCACGTATGAAACCGCTATGATCAAAACCCGGTCGCGGTTTAAAGTGCTGTAATACGTTTTAGGTTGTGCTGCGTCATTCTGCGTGCGTCACACGGGCCCAGGACCGCGTCAGGAATTTTTGTTCGACTTCAGAACACTGAAGCTGCTGGACGTTGCTGTACGAATAAAACCTGAATTTAATTGAATTGAATTTTCAAAAAACGTTCATATGCAGCGCCGCAGGATGCAAGCGCAATTCGTGCACGTGGTTAATCAGTCGCGCTCTCTGTGTGTTCGTTTCGTGACATGAGAGAGAGAGAGAGATGCAAATGAGAGAAATGCAGGGAGGTTAACCGGAGTTAAAACCTCCGGTTTGCTACCCTGCACTAGGAGAAGGGAAAGGGGAAGTAAAGACGGAATTCGTGACATGAGTAACTTAGCGCGCGCACATTGCAAGTCCTTCGGTTGAGCGGGTAGCGGGAGCAACATCGAAAAGGCGAGCGACGAATTACGCCGCTTATCGGGGTGGTCGCACTTTCCGAAAAAAAAAAAACACGCTCTCTAAACCCAGTCGCGCGTGCTTCCGAAGCGGCGTGATAGTTTTGCTCGCCTCGTCTGTGTAGCGCGATGCTGCGCTTCCGGAGTTGCGAGAAATGCCCCCACTTTGCGAGCACGCCAAAGGTGCCGTTTGTTTTGCATAACGACGGGCGAAATGGCGCGGGGATAACGCATAAATCGCAAGCTCTGCACGTCCCTACGCCGTGCTTCCACGTGCATCTCCACCGCTCACTGTTACCCCTTTGTTTCCCCGCTAGAATAACGTCAGCGTCAACCCGAATACTCGCCTCTTGAATCTTTGAAATGCATAAAGGCAAGCACAAGGAATTAGTGTTTCTAAGAGCGCCAAATTGTCGCACACGTTGGAGTGAACGCTACAAAATTGCGTGAAGGCATACACAATATGGATCTAGCGGGCACGTAGAGTCACGACAACGATCGTTGTCGCTGGTAAACGACGATTTGGTTATTTGGAGTACTGGTGGTGAAAGGCTTCCTGCGGAAGCGTGCTTTTCAAAAACTTGCTTCTCGCGTAGCACCCGGTAGACTATTACGACCTGCGTTGGTTGCAGACACCGTGTTCAATTTCAATTCAATTTTACTTTAGTAAATCTGAAGTATACATTTCAAACAAGACACGATTACAGCAAGAGGTCTCATAGTCGAAAGACTGAAGGCGAGACGTGTTAATACATGCACCAAACACGAATAACTTTACAATGAAAAGCATCGGGTTATTCAGAACTGCTATCAGGTGATGAAAAATTATGTATTCAACAAACATAAACGCACATTCCTTTTAAGTTAATCAACGAGGCCTTCTTGTATACCTGCAGGCAACGAATTCCTTATTGAAAAAGATGAAAAATTAGCAGTGAGCTTGCCGTAATAAGTTGCGGGCGTAGGTAATAACCAGTTATTAAATGTAGCAAAACGAGTGGACGGAACACGAGGAAACTCGCAAGGATATGTAGCAAAGGAAATGGCAGCTTTCAAGACATGTACTTAAACATCAAAATACAAGGAAAATATCTGTTCTGATTTTGTACGTATAAAATGTTATGCGTAAAAAAATTAAGGCCATTTCGCCCTGCAAAGATGAACGACCAGCGGAGCTGTAAACGCCGTGATAAGAAAACTTGTGGTAAACACTTTATTGCGTCACTCACTGCCACTTAGTAATGACGGCCACAACGGTTCTGTGGTCGTTATGAGCTACAGTGTTCAGCACACTCGGAACCGCAGACACATTCTTTGAGAATGTCAAATCGATGCACGTACGCCGCCGGATCGGTGTGTCATCGCAAGCGAAATCACTCCAGCACGAAACGCGTAAACCACTCCCTTTTAGGTGCCGACCCATCCACACTGAAATCATCGACAACGATGAGAGAGCGAGTGTCATGCAGAGTAGCCATGAACCTCTCGGTATCGCAGTGGCATACACTCGGCGATATATACACAGCAGATACGATCACGACCACGATCATCTCCTCCGTCTGTACGGCACACACGTCAGCACACGCAGTGTCATCTTCATCCTGCGAGTCCAGGATGAAGACCACCAACGACCGAAGGGTGATCGGTTGGGCTGGATAGGTGCGGCATCGCAAGCGATACGTCTGCAACACTAAACGCCTAAACCACCCTCTTTTAGGTCGTGAAGCATTCACATTGAAGCCATCGACAATGACCACACGGGTAGTGTCATCGCAACTAACCCGCACAACCTGAGTAGCCATGAACCTTACGGGGCAACGAGCCATTGTATTTTTTGGCTTGCTTCGGGGGTATGAGCCATTGCTTAGAGGGGTATGAGCCATTGCTTACGGGTGTACGACCCACTGATGATGACACTTTTTGACATGCTGTTCTGTATGTTGCATGCGTGATTCGGAGAAATGTAAACACCGTTCGCTTCGCTTTGCCGAGTGCTTGTAGCCTCTGCCTTACGGAGCTATTGGCCAATGCATTTTTTTCCTGGCTTTCGCGGTTATGAGTGCTTGCGGGGGCATGAACATTGATGACGGTAGTTCCCTGTGTGCGGACACGAAATTTCTATGGCACCCTAGCCGTATACAGACCCGCTGTAAAAATTCAAGGCTGTTCTGCCCTGCGACGGTGAATGACCAGCGGAGCTGTAAACATTGTGGCGAGAAAACTTGTGGTAAAGACTTTATTACATCACTTATTGTCACTTTGTAACGATGGTCCAAATGGCTTTGCGGTCGCTATGATATGTACTGATCGGCATACTCGCAACTGCAAACACATTCTTGCCGGTATTTTCAAGGTCTCACGGTATGGTATGGTATGGTATGGTATGGTATGGTATGGTATGGTATGGTATGGTATGGTATGGTATGGTATGGTATGGTATGGTATGGTATGGTATGGTATGGAATGGTATGGTATGAAGAACTTTATTGGGTCCTGAAGGTCAACCACAGGTTGACGCGGGCCGCTCCCACGTTGGGACTGTCAAGCCGAGCCTTCTGGACTGCCCGTAATTGGTCAGAGAGTGATTCGCTGTGTAGCATTTGCCGCCACCATTCTTCTTCCTTGTCACAATCTGTGAAGACCGCGGGGCACTGCCAAAGCATGTGGTCAAGAGTAATGATTCCATTGCACTTAATACAGTTGGTTTGAGTTTCCCTCTCCGGATAGATCCTGTTAATAAAATCCAGACTTGGGTATGTTCTTGTCTGTAGTAAACGTAATGTGACCGCTTGGGCTCTGCAAAGCTTACCTTGCGGCAATGGGTATTCCCTTCTGCTTAAATAATAATGCTACGTGATTTCGTTATATGTTAATAATCGATCCCTGTGCTCCCCGGGTGAAGTGTAAGTTGCCCGGTCTTGAAGAGCACGGCTAGAAAGTCCTCGCGCGGTCTCACGGTATAAAAGTGATATTTATTTCTTTAAAATGGACTTCTATGTATAGCGCACGCCTTCATACCCTGGACCATAATTGACAGCTCCGTATTCTGCCCGACCTTCCACGACGTAGCTGCACCCTTCTAGTCTGTCTATGGCTTAGAGTAGAATTTTGAAATGCAAACTCCTTTCTTCTCGGAATGGCCAACAGCCCGCTTTATGACTTCTGCGAGTGCAGTGAAACAATCGCGCACCTTCTTTGTGAATGCCCTCGTTTCAACCGGCAAAGAGCAGTCCTCTCAGCCACCCTAGACAAACTTGACAAACGCCCAATGACAGAAAACAACATCCTTGGAAACTGGCCTACGCGAACATCACCGCGATCCGCTGTGAAGGCGCTGCTGCGGTACTTAAAAGACACGGGACTTTCCGACAAATTGCGACTGTACACTGTGTGACGCAGGATCGTACGGTGACACTGCGTAACACTAGGAACGCCTTTGCAGGCTGCGTGATGATGCCCACAGAAGCAGTTCGTGGGTATTGTATGTACGTGTGTGTGTTTGTGTTCTTTTTCTTTATCCTTTTATGGTTAACCTTCCTGTATTTCCTTTGCCTCTCTCTCTCTCTCTCTCTCTCTCTCTCTCTCTCTGTCTTTCTCTGTACGTACGCGTTGTTGAAACAGCAAAACAACCCGTAATGGATATTTTTTTATGTGCCACATCTACAGCTGTAGCAGGTCGATTCCGGCAGCGTCCCTGCAATTTGTGAGAGCACTCAAGCGCGAGGATCGAAGTGTGCAGTCGTCGAATTCGTCTTTTGGCTTATTCAGTTCGCTCTTGACATGATAAGTGTGCCCTCGCGACTCCGTATTTGCACGATAGGAACGCAGCGAGACATCAGCGTATGTAGGTTTCCACAAGAACATTTCGGGATAAACACGTGTGTAGGGACAACTCGGTCGCATAGTGTTTACCTATCGTGGCTGCTTCCAGTTCGACCAGCAGAGTGAGTTTGCTTACGGGTGCAGGAAGCATCCCGGACCACTGATCGCGATAAGGCCGACATGCGTGTAAGTAAATGCGATGAATGGATGCGACTAACGCTTTCAGAAAGCATTACAGCGTCGAAGTAATGGAGGCCAGGGTATTCATGCGTGTGTCTGGGTAACGATGTGTCGAACTCAACGTATGCGTGTGGCCATTATCTTAAGTAAAGAGCATGAAAAAAAAACACGCCTTGACTCAGATCTAGGTGCACATTAAATAACACCAGGTGATATAAATTAATCCGAACTCCCCAAACTACAACGCGCCTCGAAATCAGGTCGTGGTTTTGACATGCAAAAACCTCAGAATTATTTTTTTTATTCTGGTTATTTAAAATTCTTTGTGTAAAATGCATCCCCAGTTCAGTAGCGCGAATAATTGGTATTTCAAAAACAAAACAAGCACTCTAGGCAGCACGTGCCAAAACCACGATATGATAAGGAGGCACGCAATTACTATTTAAGCCTCATTTACAACTCTGTTCTCATGTGAAGTCGTGCTAACTGACCTTTAGTCAATATTTTCTTATAATATCGGGGCTGTCACAATCTTCTTTTTATCAAATTGGAGGTAAACTGTCGGAACTTTGCTCAGTGGAATAAAGTGGAATTTCTCCCACATGTATAGTTCAACACCCGATTAGCATAACTCTACGCGACCTCTGCCTATCGACCCGCAAAATGTGCACGTGCTGCAAAAAACACGAATGAAAAAAATGACCCAATCGCAGACGCGCAGGTGATGGTGAAATGCAAGGAAAAACTTTACGTGCTATGATGTTTCATGTATCCGATGCGTCGTTTACCGTGCCGAAAGAAAGCCTAATCCATTTATTGCAGTTTCGAAAATAATCGCGCGTCTTATTAAGCAAGGCGCAAATTTTCTGTGCTGCTATCATTAACAGGCGTTATACCGCTGAAACAAAACAGTTTATAGAAAAAAAAACGGCCCTTAGCAAGGCAACTCCCATTGTCTAAACGCTGGCAGCCTTCGCACTGTCGTCTTCTCCCATAGTGCCTTGAGAGAAGTCCTCATACAGCCGCACTTAGCCTATCTCGGCATCATAGAAGGCAGCTTAAAAAAATTATAGGGTTTTACGTGCCAAAACCACTTTCTGATTATGAGGCACGCCGTAGTGGAGGACTCCGGACATTTCGACCACCTGGGGTTCTTTAACATGCACCTAAATCTAAGCACACGGGTGTTTTCGCATTTCGCCCCCATCAAAATGCGGCCGCCGTGGCCGGGATTCGATCCTGCGACCTCGTGCTCAGCAGCCCAACACTATAGCCACTGAGCAACCACGGCGGGTAGAAGGCAGCTTGAAGCACACTTATGTGGTAGACCGTATTCGTCTAATGGGCATTTACATAGCTATCCATGACAAAGCTATTCAAATTACAAAGCATCATTCGGTGAGCGACATGGTCAGGTCCCATGTTATGATGTCTCTTTCTATTACTTTCAACTTCAGTTTTATTTCCACTCATTCATTCATTCATTCAATCATGCTGTATAATGTAGACAAATGTAGTAATGAAGTTGCCCTCTTCGGCAATCTCGTCCATATCAGCCCATGTAAAACACAACAGGAGCGGCAACGTTCTTCAAAGTCCCACATTCATTTATGAAAGTGTCATATAGACTTTTCAGCTAGGCTGCCCTCCCTCCTCTCTCTCCCTGCCCCCTTCCTCACCTCCCTCACATCAGCCTTGCTGAAACGTGGCATGGGTCGTGGTAATCGTTGTTCGCTGCATATGACGCCTCTCTACCGTGTTATCGTCAGTTAAGAAAGCAGACATCCGTCCTCGTGTTTTATTGCACTGGTTGTGGCTTCGAGCCCACCGTATTGTTTTTCACCACGAAATCTGCGGAGGTCGTTCGGCCTGAACACCTGCTTCCTAGCGGTACCACGGCCGTAAATATTATTGCCGGCCTTGGTTTGTAGGGCGAAACACAACGCAACGCAAGACGCACGCGAGCAAAGCGAAAGCCTTGCTCTGTCTTTATAATTGCTTCTTGCCCTTTTTCCACGATAGAAAAGATGCGGTGAAATGGGAAGAAAAAACACGACTGGTGCCATGGAAGCTTTGTACGGTCGCGTCGTAAATAATTTTTTTTTGCGATTCTTGAAAGCGACGTTTACTCCCTTAGCATGCAAAACATCGCCGATGTGCAGGCTGCGTTAGTACGGTAATATTCCTCTGTTCTGATATACCGCAATTATCGACGCATTAAATAGCGGGAATATCCTCACGTTGAATGTCATTGTACTTCACTGCGTCAGCTGTGTCGTCTCGTTGTGTGTTGTATTGTAGTTTGTGTTGTGTTGAAAGGAAGCAGGCAAATGTACGTCTATTCTCTCTCGTCTGAAAATGAAGAGACGACGCACTGTGCATGTTGTTGTTGTTGATGATGATGATGATGATGTTGTTGTTGTTGTTGATGATGATGATGCTGTTGTTTTTGTTGTTGTTGTTGTTGTTGTTGTTGTTGTTGTTGTTGTTGTTGTTGTTGTTGTTGTTGTTGTTGTTGTTGTTGTTGTTGTTGTTGTTGTTGTTGTTGTTGTTGTTGTTGTTGTTGTTGTTGTCTGCAGTGTTCCATCGGGCAGTAAAACTCAAGACAAGCTTGAAAACTACTGCAATAAATCGCTGCATCAGAGAGCTCTGTTGTAGCTTCCCATCAATAAAATTGTAAATTCAGCACTCCCAGGGGCTCCACCACGTGTGACATGATAGAGAAAAAGGGATGTTCAAATTAGCTCACCGCAATTGCTTGCGTTCGAAATCTTTTGCAACCAAATCCACTATAGTACTTCGTTTGAGTACTTCGCATAGTACTTCGCATAGTACTTCAACCGCGCTCATAGCTTGCGCTCGTTCTCATATTTTGCAATCGCTTCAAAGCGGTCGGTCCGTATATACGTATAAATAGTTTTTTCACTCGTTTTGCTGCCACAGCACACCTGAGCAACTGAACCTGGATCTAAACTGGGTTTGCCATGCCCGTCCTTCCGTCCATCCTTCCCGTTACGCTAATGACCACGTCCATCGCCGTCGCCTTGCCGTTCTCGGTTCGTGCGAAGCCCTTGCGAACGCCTGTAAGGGGCCTCACAAATTGCAAGACCGAATATGCCAAAAGCCTCTTCACTTGCAATGTGCCGCACGAGACAGATTTTCCGCGCCAGCCAATATATCGCAAAATGAAAATACCCACACAACTGCGCTGAGGAGGAGAGACCTGAGGAGAGAAAAATTTGATTGGCGTTCGCGTCGTCTGCGGCCCAACGACAGTGACAAGAGTGAGTGATAAAAGCAACATTGATCACCATCAAAATGTTCATTATATATATATATATATATATATATATATATATATATATATATATATATATATATATATATGTGTGTGTGTGTGTGTGTGTGTGTGTGTGTGTGTGTGTGTGTGTGTGTGTGTGTGTGTGTGTGTGTGTGTGTGTGTGTGTGTGTGTGTGTGTGTGTGTGCTCACGCCTTCGCATGCATAATGTGTTGAAGTTAGCGCATGTGTTTTATCCTCCCTCTGTCCCTGTTCTTTTTGAAGTTTACTAAACAACATCTCTTCAATCTTCTTATCAATGTGTTCTTACTCTGTTCACACTCCGGTAGAAATTATCGGCTGCCACAAGAACATTAAGAAATTTGAAAGCGAAAACAAAAAAAATCATTAGAGACACTTAACTCTGTTTACGTGTGGGAATGCGAAAGCATTACACCGTTTGTAGACCTCGGAAACGTCATGAACGCGCTCATTTTATGCACTCATGACGCGGCGCCACCTCTTCCCCGTTGGCTGCACCGTCACGTGCCCAATGACGCACGGACTAGCTCACACGTTTACTCAGCCAGACGGCTGCGACGTGACGTGTGATGTGACGTAAGCACTAGGCACATCTTTAGTCAGTCAGAACCGTGCAGTTACCGTGGCGTCGGGCAGGCGTCCTCGTCTCGCACCTCGGAGGTGCGGGTTTGATTCCCACCGAGACCGAAATGTACCAAATCTTCTTTTCAGAGCCTTTAATTTACTTTGTTTACAGGAACCACCCCCAGAAATCTGGCGTCAATCCGAGCATTTTTTGACGTGCGCCATAGGTCATTTTTGTCACGCCGACGACGATGACGCAGTACTTTCGCGTAACGGGGCGTGTAATGCTTTCGCATTAAAATGGCAATACCGGTGGAACCATTCTAAAGCGAATTCAGGGGAACACAGAAGAAAACGACATAGAAAAGCGAGGCCCACGGGACGTATTAAGAGCGCTGACAGTTCAGAAATAAGCTCTTCCTAAAGTACGCGACTCTCTCTGCTCTACGGTAAAAGATAACGAAAAGGAGCTTCGACACGTGCGCGGAATTGCGAATCGCGCCAAGGAGTTAACAAGGCGCTTGACGGACAGTACTTCTGACACGACCTTCTTTTCGTTCTTTTCCTTTTTTTTTTCACGTCAGCCCACGTGCACTTTGGCTTTTGTGGCCGACGCCCGGGTACGCGCATTTCTCATTTTTTTTCTCATTTCCCTCGCTTTCTCTGATCGCTTCGCCACCAAAAAGTAATTCGCGAACGTGACGAAACGGTCCAAGGAGAGTCACTGCCTCGAGCTAAGAAGCAGTAAGAGCAGATGTCGCTTGGAGAGTTCATCCCAAATCAAAACTGCGCCAGAATACACAACGTGTTCAAATCACCAAAATACGAGAACGCCGCACACAATACTTTCTGTCCTGCAAGTACTCCTCTTCCACTTCCTCTTTTCGGTCTCGCCGCGTCTGTCTGGCCCGAGCGAGCGAGCAAATCAACAAGCAATTCAGTAAGGGTGGCAGTTTCTTTGCTGAATGCTCACGCTTGCGAGCAACGCAGTCAAAGGAAGAACCAGAGCCCCCAAGTCCCCAACGCGACCTTTAGCGTTTGCGTGGATCGGGGCGTAAGAAGACTGGGCAGGCGAGCGGCGCTTTGGGAAACTGGTGCCGAGCGAAGCGTAAAACCAAGTTTCTCTGCAAATGAGGACGGTCGTGGCGTTCCAGCTCACTGTTTTTTTTTCTTTTCTTGTGTTCCTAATTTCATGAGACTACGTACGTCTCAAAGCCAGACTGTACGTCTGGCTCTGTTTTAATTGCATCAAGGATGGCTCGAGGACCATGCTGTTGCATGCTTGAAGCGGTAGTGGAGCGCTTTCGTTTTATTCGGTGCAGTTAACCCTCTAATTAGAGCCTTGAAAGGAACCTTAAACAATACGGATGCTTTATGCCGTGACCCTTAAAAGGTTGAATATGCTGTGGAGAAATACGAAGCTGCTAACTTCAGATGCTTATACGTGCTATTGATTTCGTTGTTGAAAGGCTTTCGGGGATATGGAAACTAATAGCGCGAAGATTTTCTTTTTTTTTTTGCAATTTCACCTGAAGAGGCAAGATGCATGGCAGATTGTGTGCCCGAATATGCGCGCGTTTTTCACCTTCCTCCCCTCCGATCCCTGCGGGCTGGTTAGAGAGATTTCAAGAGATACTAAAGGCGAAAATTCATTTAGTCGTGTCAGTGAATTGCGCTTCTACAATACCAACAAAGAAAAGAAAGCAGAGAAAATGAACTATATTACCGTGAGTAGAGGCTCGGTATGCTGCGAAATTCGCAAGAACGAAAGGCGCCTGGTGAGACGGCATTGAATTCGCCGCACCACCTTGTCGGGGCCGTTTGTATTTGCACGGCGACGGCTGGGGCCTAGGTTCCTTTCCTTTTTTAATCTGCAAAGATGGAAGACATTGAGCTTCAAGAGAGCCATACACCAAACTTAGTTAGTTTAAAGAACTTTTGCGGTTTCACAATAGTCAGAATATATAAAGAAGTACTTCAGCGTACGTGACGTCTCATCAATGTACCATCGCTTCAGTTGTGTGAAATTCAATCAATTGAACATTGACTTTCATTTTTCCTTCTAATCATAAACCTATTACCATGCACATGCTTACCAGGAAAGGAAGTTCTGAGAGTACACGCTATTCGTGTAAATTGACTTCAGTATTTTACTTATTGGTAAAATGATGTCACCCTCGCGTGCTTCCTGAATGCACGAGTGGAAGAATACTGTTATAGAATGAAGGCTATTAACAGAAAATAAGACATTCGTAAAGCAGTGTAATGCACCAGGAAAAAGGAAAAGTTCTTCTATGTCAATACTGCTCAAAGTTTTCCAAAGAGTTTCGAAACTAAGTTTAACCCATGTTTTGTGGAACGCACTTTTCTAGGATTCTCTTTCTGGGGATATTCGGAATGTACACAGCTGCAGCACCCCATAGAAATAGAAAAATAGAAAAATTACTGGAGCGTGCTTCCCTGTTCAAAAAGAACTCTAGCAGGCTTATTCGGGCCACAACGGTGGGAAACAAATGCTTGAACGCTGAACGAATTCCTGTCGACCAGCGCGTGGCGACCATTCCAAATTATTTAACTGAAAACACGCGAGTCGTAGCTGCTGCAAAAAGAAAATTAACATAAAAATAACCCAACGCGTGTTTATACGGCAAGGAAGAAGCCTGAAACAGATGACGAGTTAACGTAAAAGTACTGTTTCTCTGTGAGGACCAAAGTAATGGTTTTACAAAACACATTCGTTACAACTTTCAAGACATAGCTGCGTTCTTCCTGATCGTGTTTTTTTTTCTTTTTATGTACGAGCATGACAGTTTCAAAAACGCGCAGAAGCTCCCACCTATAATTGTGAAAGCTTACAAAGTGGGCTCAGCTACCATTCAGTAAAGTTTTCTCGATAAAAGCGCGGACATCGCCTTTTCCCAGAGCGCGCAACTTTGCTGTTCTCGGCAGATTTGTAAAGCGTGCTCTCTTTTTGGCAGCACTGTCATGCGGCAAAGCAAAATAAAATTGAACAGGAAAAGAGGCGTGGGCAGGTGCCTTAAGGCGCCGACGTGAAATGGACGCTGCTGAGAGGAAACAGCGAAGGTATATATTGCGAGCATATGTGTGTGTGTGTGTGTGTGTGTGTGTGTGTGTGTGTGTGTGTGTGTGTGTGTGTGTGTGTGTGTGTGTGTGTGTGTGTGTGTGTGTGTGTGTGTGTGTGTGTGTGTGTGTGTGTGTGTGTGTGTGTGTGTGTGTGTGTGTGTGTGTGTGTGTGTGTGTGTGTGTGTGTGTGTGTGTGTGTGTGTGTGTGTGTGTGTGTGTGTGTGTGTGTGTGTGTGTGTGTGTGTGTGTGTGTGTGTGTGTGTGTGTGTGTGTGTGTGTGTGTGTGTGTGTGTGTGTGTGTGTGTGTGTGTGTGTGTGTGTGTGTGTGTGTGTGTGTGTGTGTGTGTGTGTGTGTGTGTGTGTGTGTGTGTGTGTGTGTGTGTGTGTGTGTGTGTGTGTGTGTGTGTGTGTGTGTGTGTGTGTGTGTGTGTGTGTGTGTGTGTGTGTGTGTGTGTGTGTGTGTGTGTGTGTGTGTGTGTGTGTGTGTGTGTGTGTGTGTGTGTGTGTGTGTGTGTGTGTGTGTGTGTGTGTGTGTGTGTGTGTGTGTGTGTGTGTGTGTGTGTGTGTGTGTGTGTGTGTGTGTGTGTGTGTGTGTGTGTGTGTGTGTGTGTGTGTGTGTGTGTGTGTGTGTGTGTGTGTGTGTGTGTGTGTGTGTGTGTGTGTGTGTGTGTGTGTGTGTGTGTGTGTGTGTGTGTGTGTGTGTGTGTGTGTGTGTGTGTGTGTGTGTGTGTGTGTGTGTGTGTGTGTGTGTGTGTGTGTGTGTGTGTGTGTGTGTGTGTGTGTGTGTGTGTGGCAAACACGAAACACGATTCGCCGATGAAGAGCTTTCACGAGTTGCCGCGTGAACAGTGCACAGTTGTCAGCGGAGCTACATACATACTCAGTCATTGAAGCGGTATACAGGTAAGATCGCGTAGACGGCGTAGACAGAGACTTCTGCCCTGCATGCTACAGAGGGCATCGTTCATACGGATTCCAAAATGCTTCATCAGTACTCCTCTATTTATGAGAGCCATACTAAAGGAATGTCCTTTTCCAACATTAGCGCTTACCAACACAACATTAGCGCTTACCGAAGTCCCCTACGGCACACAGTCTTACCTTCGTTTTCTGATCAAACATTATGTTATTAGCAAGGTTGCTGTGTAACAAATCGCAGTTTCTAGCTCACAACACTATGAGTGGGAAACGATGGGATGTAACGCACTTACCGGGATTACTCTGCGCGCAATGTGCGAGCCCTTTTGTTCCCGAAGAATCGAAGTTTACACCCAAGGGGACATTCCTCCAAGGAGTTTGGCACTGTAACAGACAGGCAAGTCATTCCACTCATCAGACGCTCCAGCATAGCAAATATCCGCAGTCGGGAAATCGCCGATTATCCTCTAGCAACACAGTTCTCAACTTCGTTTATACTCTGGGATTGTCTCAGTGCCCGAAAGATGTTTGGTGTTAGTAACTTTTCGTAGTGCTCTCCCGAACAACTGCAAGGGATTCTGTGGAGAGAATCAAAAAAGTAAATCCACGGCCGGCGTAAGCTATTGTTGAGCAACTTGCCTGGCATGGCTGTTTAGTCAGGCAAATATGGTGAGGACGATATGTGAAACACACAACGACCGTTTTCCATCCCGCGCAATTGTGCAACAACCTCGCAATCAGATTCTTTAAATAGAGGTGTTGTCTTATTCATACATGCAGCTGCGAAAAGTATTACGCACTCGACAAGAAGTGACGCAAGACCGTGGCAACGAATCTGTTCTAAAGTAAGACAATCTTTTGCCAATAAGCTTTCCGAGGAATTGTGTTTCCCTCGTAGTAGTAGTAGTAACTGAGGTTGTATGGTGCAACGGCGACGTAGGACATGATCTACTAAGCGCAAAATTTTCCCATTCTCGCCACTCGATAAATAATAAATACCACGAAGTCTAAATTCGTTATCGTAAAATTCAGTGCCTTTTCTCGTTGTTATCAAACCATGAGATTATGGAAAAATGTGTCATCTAAGGGCTGGGTATGAAAAAGCCAAATAAACAAGAAAAGCAGATAAAAAGAAAAAAAAGAGTCGGCGCAGCTAAGCCCGAAAGCGCGGGATTAAGTCCTGGGCGCGGTGGTCACACATCGTTGAGGGTGAAATGGAAACGCGCCATAAGACAATGCCATCGACATCACTGGTTCCGCTTTACAATACCCAGTTATCTTATTGACAGAGAACGAATTGTTTGTATTTCCGGAATTTCCGGCCTGCCGAAGCGGCCAAATCGAAGACGCGCAAAGCTTCTCGTCACGCTGGCTGGCTTTCCCGCGAGAAGTCTCTTTTACCGGGGTAAATAAAGGATTATCGGGGCAGCGCGGGCAGGAACTGCCGCCGAGGGTGATAGGCGTTTAGACGATTTGAGTAGATTGAAAATATGCCGGGAGAGTGTAAGCTCGATTAAAGCAAGGCAGGAGCGAGTTATCGCCAACCCACTGGACATTCATTGCAGGAAGCATCAGGGCTCTCCCATCAATCCATGATCCCCCCTGTCTTCGGTCAGAAGGGTCCATCCTATTTCTGCAAATTCCTTTATCTCAACCAACCACGTCGTTACATAACCTTGTCTTGACTGCGCTTTCCTTCCCTTTGCATCCATTCCGTAAATCGGTCATTTGCCCGGTTATTTGCTTAACACCGCTCATTAGATCTACGCATTATATGGCCTGCACAAATTAATCCCTTCCTCCTCACTTTAACTACAATATCAGCTACGCTCGCTTGCCATACGTACCGTCAATCTTCCTCTCTCTTAACGTTACGCCCATCATTTGTCGTTTCACTGCTTGTTGCGAGGTCCTTAGCTTCTTTGCGGGGCTAAACGGATATCTTTTAAGGATGGCCCACTCCGGCAGTATATTTCAACCGACTAACGATGGCTGCTACAATCTTTCACAGTTCTCGCAGGCGGCAGAGCATAACATTCATGCGACATTTTATTGTACGTATAAAATTAACAATAATCTATGAGGAGAACATAAACATCGCGCTACTGTTCCTGCCTTGAAGTTGTTGCCTGACCAAGTGGAATTGAGCTCATGTTGCGAACACTTGCACAAAACCTGAATACCGATGGTGGTGCTTCACTTTTGACACCTTTGCGACAGCCAGCTTAACGAGAGAAATTTCCAAAGTAAGCAAAATAAAAAACAATCATCCTCGTATTTGTACGTTTCTCACAACAGTTAAAATATATACAGCGACAGGCACAGGGCCAATGCCGATGAAATAAACGACAAGGCTAAAAAATGGCCAGGCTTAGCTTGGTTAAGCCACGAATGCGTTGCATATTGCGCGAGTTGGGGCCGAATGATTGCAATATGCAACGCATAAAAATAGAAGCAACTTAATAACAAACATAGCAAACTTAAAAGAGAATAGACCCACATATAAGACGCGCAGGAATGAAAAATTTCTCCTACCCTCCTACCCTCGCCAAACGTTACCTTCCATTAGGCGACGCTCACCCCAACGATTACCCGAGCATAAAGTGCGACACCACTCCCGAACTAGACGCTGCCTTCACGGAAGCAGAAGTTCGAGAGGCGCTACACAACCTCAACAGCAGGTCGGCCTCAGGACCGGACGGGGTAACCAACCGAATGTTACGTAACTTAGACGACCAGGCCATTACACTAGTCATTAAAGACATCAACCACGTGTGGGAAACAGGAGAGGTACCAACGCAATGGCGCACGGCCACGGTGGTCCTTATCCCAAAACCCGGCAAACCACTTAACCTCGACAATTTACGCCCTATCTCTCTTACCTCATGCGTGGGTAAAGTAGCCGAGCACGTCATTCAAAACCGAGTGTCACGCTACATTGAGGAACACGAACTCCTCCCACACAACATGGTAGGGTTTCGACCCCACCTTTCCACGCAAGATGTCATGTTGCTCCTAAAAAGACAGGTCTTTGACATTAAAACAAGAGACGTTCGAGGCATCCTCGCCCTCGATATCACGAGAGCATTCGACACCGTCTCGCACCGCTTCATATTGGAGTCTGTGGCAGGCCTCGGCCTCGGCCAGAGATTTCAGGAGTACGTGCGCTCCTTCCTTAAGGACAGAGAAGCCCGACTGCGAGTCTCACAACTTAAATCGGACTGCTACACGCTGGGTTCCGTCGGAACACCGCAAGGCTCAGTCATCTCTCCATTACTCTTTAACATAGTGATGAAGGGACTCGCAGACAAACTACGAGACATCCCGAACGTAAATTGCGCTCTATATGCAGATGAAATCACCATCTGGAGCCCGGGAGGCTCCCTGGCAGACATGGAGCAGGCATTACAGTCTGCCCTAGATGCCACGGAGGAGTACCTACTAGAGACAGGAATGAAGCTATCTTCCAAGAAATCGGAACTCTTACTATATCGCAAGTCTTGCCAAGGAGTCCGATACCTAACTCCTCTAGACGAACTTCCGATCGCACTACATACAAGAGACGGGCAACAGATTCCACAAGTCGACCACATACGCATTCTTGGGCTCCTAATCGAAGCCACCGGATGCCACGCACACTCGATCAAGCACTTAACCGCCAAAACCGAAAATATGATCAGACTCATCCACAGAGTCTCAGGGCGCAGGAAGGGTCTCTGCGAAGATAACCTTCTGCGCGTATACCACGCATTCCTTATGAGCCATATTAATTACGTCGCCTCTGCCCACAACTGGACGAAAACAGAAAAGACGATACTAAACACACTCATGCGCAAGAGCATCAAACAGGTCTTGGGCATTCCACAAAGAGCAAGTACAGCAAAGGTTGATCAGCTAGGCATGCACAACAACATCGAGGAAGTGATCGAGGCTCAGACTATGGCGCAAATACTCCGCCTATCCTCGTCCAAAGCCGGTAGACTAATTATAGACTAATTCTAAGCGAAGCTAATGTCTCCCCATCTCCCTATCTCGAACACGCTGTTACCCTACCGAGTGAAATTAGAGACAACTACAGAGTCTCACCGTTTCCCAGAAACGTCCACCCACTATCCAACGTGGGTAGGCGTCGGGCCCGCGCCCGCGCGATTCTCGACCGCACAGACGCGGATCGTGAAGCCACCGCATTTGTTGACGCGGCCCAGTACGGCAATACATCAACTTTCGCGATAGCAGTTGTGGACGGCAACGGAACGTTACGGTCATCGGCATCGGTTAAATCGACCACCAGCGCTAAAGCCGAACAGATAGCCGTAGCCATCGCCATGGCAGACCCCACATTTACCCATGTCCTCACGGATTCGCGTGCTGCAATTCGGGCTTACGAAAGCGGCAATGTACCGAAAGAGGTAGCGCAAATATTACTAGGAAAGACATCCACCCGCAAAAACCCAACCTCAATGAAACGGCCCATGACCGTGCGCGAGAACTTGCCCGCCGCGACGGTCCCAAGGCCTCCGAGGGGCTGGACATTCAGTTTAATGACCCGCTACTCACATACCAAGAAATCACCTCACACTATCGGAAAGGCAGAATGAAATACCCGCTCCCGCACGCCAAACTCGAGCGCGCGCAGGCGGTCGCGTTTCGAATGCTGCAAACGGACTCGTATCCGTCACGAGGCCTATTAAGCCACTACAATTCAGAAATCCCGGCAAATTGCCCAGACTGCCCAGAACCCTACTGCTCACTCTCGCACATGCTTTGGCAATGTACCGCGTTACCAGAGGGCCCTCTCTCCAGTGAGCCCGAATGGGAAGAAGCCCTCAAAAGCCCGGACCTCAAACTGCAATTCAAGGCCGTCCAGAGGGCCCAAGAACTGGCGGAGCGTCACCACGTTCCCGTCCCGACTTGGGCGTCGCCTACGGTTTCGGCCCAAGGAGCTCACCGCGTGCGATCTCAAACGGCTTAGACCCCTCAGGACCTCAATAAAGTTCTTGACTGACTGACTGACTACCCTCAATGGTGGCTGTCCGGCCGCGCCCAAGGGCTGAACTGAGTGATTGCAATATGCAACGCATAATGGCTCATACCCTCAATGGTGGCTGCCCGGCCGCGCCCAAAGGCTGAACTGAGTGATTGCAATATTCAACGCATAAAAGGTTGCACCCGTGGTCCAAAACCAATCCAGACTATTTGCCAACTCATCCGCACAACACTCGCTGGTTTCTATCCTCGCTAGAAGTGACCCTGACAGTTTCTGGCAGCGTTGGCTCAAGGTGACAAAAAAAAATCGCAATTTCACTTGCCACTTGCCTCTCGCCCAAGTACAACATGCAATGTTACTGGCAGCTGCAAGGACATTTTCCCACGTTTTATTTGTTGAAATGATCGCAGAATTCCTTAATGGAGCCGTATCTTTACTAGGAACCGGAGGCTTAACACCGCATTCACTAGAGGCGCTTTTGTACCGCTTTGAAGCATCGAACTCGTGGCTCAGTGGTAGCGTCTCCGTCTCACACTCCGGATACCCTGGTTCAATTCCCACGCAGCCCATCTTGCAAGTTGTTTTTCATTCATGAAGTGCCTGCTGGGATTTATCGCTCATGGCCAACGCCGCCGACCCCGACGACACCGGCTTTTCTGTGACACGAGCTCCTTAACGCTGTCGCGTTAATACGTGCGCCGGAGTTGTTTTCAACATAGGCACGGCCGTACGCAACGACCACTTCGGTTGTCAGATACAGGCACGCCTGCCCGGGACAGGTTCCTTCTGGCCATGTGAGAGTCACCCGGTAAACAAGCTGTCAGTTTATTCCCTTTACTCTCGACTAAGCCTCCCCAATTCCTCAGCTTGTGTTCCTTTCATCGGCACTAAAGGTAGAAAATTGGGCAGTCGTCTATATCTCGAGCTTCCATTATGAACAAACTTCACGGTCCGGAAGAATTTTAATGAACTAAAGAGTTTTTGAAGAAATTTTTTCGATCCTTCACAAGGAAGCAATTTTCTGCCGTTTCAGCGCAGTGTTTCTTTTTCAAAGTGCACGTCATGGTATGGGGAACCTTTCAAGTGCCACGCTTGTGCCCGTGATAGAAGAGGCAATTACTAAGTCGTCCATTGTGATAAACTGCCATCATAATTTTTCTTCAATATATGATTCAGGACTGCGCAATAAACGCCACGCTAAGAGACAAGTCTGAATTATGCGCAGCAAGACCAGAAAATTCACAGTTCCGCCCGAAAGGCGCAACCACACTTGAGATAGCAAATTTGTAGATAGCTATACGAAGTAAGGATACTAATTTTATCCGCCGTATAAACTTGTGAACATTCGCTTACTAACTCAATTAACAATGATAGAATATGTAAGCGTGACTCAATGAGGACGTCGAAAGAAACAGACACATGGAGACAACGCTGTCTTTGTCTGTCTGCTTTTGTCTACGTCCTTGTTCAGTCACACTTACACATTCTGTCGTAGATTCAAACCAACTAGCCCGCCATCGTGTTTTAACTAAATTAACCAGCACGGTGTTACGCGCGCACAGGTAAACACGAACACAACTCGCTCGATGAGCGCGGAAACTGTCTGTGAAAACGCTGGAGTTGGGAATCGCGGCAGCAGCCGCGAGCCAATTGACCTCCATGCGTCTGTCGCTTCAGCGCAAACAAAATGTCTAGAGCGCGGCGCATACGAAGCTACCGGCACTACGTGCGCTTTGCGAACATCGCAGATCGCTTGGAAGATGAGGCCCACGCGGGGGCGAACTTTGGCCACGTCGCAGATCGCTTTCAAGACACACGAGTGCCGGCAACGCGTCCCTACGGAATCCGCCAAAGGCGTCTACTAAAAGGCCTCCCCGATTCCCGCGGCCAACGCCGTAGTAGGCGCCGCGGTTGTCTCCACTCTGTACGAAGCGGCGGGCGAGGAGGAAATCGAGGCACCCCATTACTCCGTTCCATACATAGCAGTCAACGCTGTGAAGCTACACAAGAAGTCCGGTAAAGTTATCACTCCGCGAGTTCCGTCTATACTTATCTGGGTGTTCCGTCCATACTTCGGTGCGCGTCAACAGCGTCCGCTCGAGCGAGCACGCACGTGAGGCTCTACGCGATGCGTTGCAAATAAAAAAAAAAACGAAAAGAACAACATGAATAAAGGTGATATAAAACTGGGCACTGGCAGCTTTATACCACAGTATGCTTGTTTGTGAGGATTAAAACTTGTTTCATTTAATATTGAGCCTATATAAGCAACAGTTGCGCAGAAGCTCGGTAGAAAAGCTCGTGGCTGAGTGGTAGCGTCTCCGTCTCGCACTCCGGGGACCCTGGTTCGATTCCCACCCCGCCCATATTGCAAGTTGTTTTTTATTCCTGAAGTGCCTGCTGGGATTTATCGCTCACGGCCAACGCCGCAGACGCCGACGACACCGGCTTTTCTGCGACACGAGCTCCTTAACGCTGCAAATCATATTGACCGCAAAAAAGACGGGGACAGAGGAAGAAAACACAAAAACAGCACAGGCGGTATCTTTTTTTTTCTTCTTCCTCTGTCCCCGTCTTTTTTGCGGTCAATATGATTTGCAGTAAATACCGACTAGGCCAAACTGAAGTTCTTCTCCTCAACGCTGTCGCGTTAAAACGTCGAACTATATCCAAGTGCGAGCAAAGCCACAGCAAGAAGTCTCTCTAGCCCCCACAGCTTTGACTGCTGCGCGTGGAACGGAGTGAAGAATGCCCTTCCTCCCTCGCTCGACCCGCCTCTGCCTCGTGCGCGACAGAAGAGGGTACGCATTCGGGCCGCGTTCCTCGCTCGCGCACGTGAGATTGAACCGCGTTCGCCGGCTCACCCTCGCAAGCTTTCACTCATACGGAACCTCGCGTTGACGGCGACGGCAGAAATGCGTCTGGAGTGTACATATAATTGCTATCGCAATAAAAAATGGCCAGGCCTAGCTTGGTCAAGCCAAGAATGCGTTGCATATTGCGCGGCCGCGCGCGACCGCGCCAGTTGGGGCCCACTTTTCCTCCGTGACGTCACGCGCCGGCGCAGCGCCCCTAGCGGAAAGAGCGGGAGTCAGGTGGTGGCTGCGGCCGCGTGCGACCGCGCGAGTTGGGGCCTAGCTTTTCCTCCGTTACGTCACGCGCCGGCGCAGCGCCCCTAGCGGGAGGAGTGGGAGTCAGGTGGTGGCTGCGGCCGCGCGCGACCGCGCGAGTTGGGGCCCAGCTTTTCCTCCGGCTCTCGTGACGTCATGTCACGTGGTTGCGCTCAAGGGCAATGGTGGCTGCCCGGCTGCGCCCAAGGGCTGAACTGAGTGATTGCAATATGCAACACATAAAAGAAACTCTTACATTTCTGCAGTCACAAGAACAACGACGTAAAAACACATTGAAGCTTGAGAGAAGGGCTCTTTAATGAAAACTGGAGAGGTTTACCTAGCAGCACGCCTAGGAAGCTCATCCAGGTGAATGCGGTGATAAACGAAATGAAACTGACAGGATATATGCTAATTTTAACACACGCATAACACAAACATCAAGCTGTAAAATGATTACAAAGCACATTCTAGGCGATTGATCACTTAGGATTATTAGGCCATGTACTAGCCCCGGCATGTTTCACGAGTGCTTACAGTGTCGTCGCTTAGGGAGACAGCTGACCCGTTTGTAACTGGATACCGCCACCCACCTACTCCGATACAACGATCCTAGCTCGCTGCTCGCTCGAAGAACATGATATATCTCAATGTATAGAAACGCCCACGTCCAAAAGATTCGCCCAAGCATTTTCGGGCTCATTAGGCGGAGAGATGACGCTGAGGGCTCATAAGTGAAAAGCGCTTGTTGTAACATTACTTCGCTTCGCATTAGGGAGTGCAAGTGCTGGGTATGTTCACGTGTATTTATTTTTTTAACGACGCACAAGAAATGCGAGGACCGGGATTATGGCAGAAGAAGAAAAGCCACTCTGGGAATTGGCCAGTGAATAAGATGCCCTGCGGCCTCTTATAAAGATTGTAACCTAACCTTTGGCCTGCTTCTCGGCCATATGTACGTCATTATTTAAATTAGGAACTCGACCCAACGCGCAGTTACCCGAACCTCTCCTATATTCCCGTCATATTAGAAGTAACGTATGAGCTTGCTCTTTTATACAGTCTTGAACACAGTTGCTATGGTCGTTTAGACGGTCATTTCAACTGTTTATTTTGTTTCTTTTTATCTTTTTTTTTCGCGTTTGATGGAATTGATCGTCCGTGAGCGGCAAAATTTGACGTTGTTCGCAAACATTGTCTAAAGCTTCAACAGCGTTACTGAGACGAAACCTGATTGCGATGGTGGGAAGCATAGAAGAGCGGTGAACTTAATATTATACCGGCAACGGAAGGGCAGGTGCTCTTGTCAATCAAGCGCGTTTGGGTCAGCCGACAGTGAGAGCTAATCACCGAGTCCCTGAACGGGCAATTCCTCGCTGCTATCGTTCGCTTTGAAAATCGTCCCGTGAGCCATGCGCCGTAAAGGGACGTAGTCGCCATATAAGCCACCCTCCCACCACTCTTAGCCTCGTGCCACCTAAGTTCTATCTATCAATGGAAAATTATCGCAAACGTTTTCCTCTTACTTAAACGAAACGACGTTCTGCACGAAATGGCAGTGTGTACGAAACAGTATCCTCCAATAATAGATTTTTTTTTTATGCGAAGCATATTACGAGAGCTCAACCCAGCTCCTCAGGCGCGGCGGTGTCGCCTTCAATGACCTTTGACGCCATGCCATACCATGTGACACCGTGACGTCACGACAGAGGAGAAACGGGGCTCCAACTCGCGCCGTCGCTCGCGGCGTCGCTCAACTCTCGCAAGATGGGCTGGGTGGGAATTGAACCAGGGTCTCCGGAGTGTGAGACGGAGACGCTACCACTGAGCCACGAGTACGATGCTTCAAAGCGGTACAAAAGCGCCTCTAGTGAATGCGGTGTTGCCTTAGAAACGAGCTGTTTCTAAGGCTCAGGCGTGCGTCGCTTGCTCAGGCGCACATTTCGTTGCCGCGCCGAACGCGTCGTTGCTCGACGCTCACCGCGTCCAATGCGGGGCGCGTAGTCGCTGGCGGGTCGACGGGAACGCTGTCGTGTTCCACTCTTGAAGGCGAAGCAGAGTAACGCATGAGTTGTTTCTTCGTCTAGCCGAACCAAATATAGACAAGCAACAGCAGTTCACCAGGCTAAACAGTGGTTCAACAACTAAAATAAAGGCTAGTATGCTTCGCATCCTGGGCTTAACCTTAGCTAAGCCACAGCCATTTTTTTCACTTTCTTTAAGTACACCTAACAACGAATGTGTGGAGCTATGTTGCTGTGAAATAGCCACTGTTATGTGGGCACTGTCGTACTTATATGACAGCCTCTACCTGGAACCACCTTTGCAAGACGACAATCTGGTCCTGCAAAGGCTTCCGTTCTACAATGAAAACGCTTCTGGCGAGCATGAGGGGATCACGCGGTGTCGCGTGGTGACGCCAAGCCGGCCAACAGCACACAGGGACATGCGGGTGAGCATAGAGTTTCCTAAAATAATTACTAGAGGAAACTGTGGCAGTGCGATCGCTGACCCACCATGGAAATGATGGTTTCCACATGGATTTGTCTGATTTTCGTGCTTGTGATTTTCTTGCTTTTATTACGCTTAATCTGCCTTCATAGGTCAAGATTTCACAGCAATCTTTATTTTTTTGAAATGCAGAAGGCGATCAGAATCTGCAAACCCGCATATTGCTGCTAATTTCAAAGGTTCCGCTTGTTCATGCGTACAGGACTCAATGATTTCAGTATATCGGACTTCTGTACTGGAGACCCTGTCTTCGAATCTTACAATTGATCAAATTTAATAATGTTTATTGAACTATTCATAACGCAGTACTTTGTTCAAAAGGATCAGTTTGCAAAGTCACAAAGCCTGGTAAAACCAGAAGGACGAAGTTTAGGCAAATCCATGTACTACCCATCATTCCCACGCTGACTGAAGCTCCCGTGGGCACTAGCGACACAGTTCCTTTTAGTAACTGTAGGAAACTCTGTGCAGGTGTGTACGAAATAATGCGGTATTTGCGAGCGAGTGCCAAACTGCATTCTTGCGCCTTTAATTAAGCAAGCACCTTCTATGGCATTGCGCATGCGTGTATTTTTATGCAAATCATCATCATAATTAGCCTATTTTTGCCCAATGCAGGATGAAGACCACTCCCAGCGATCTCCATTTACACCTGTCTTGCGCTAGCTGATTACTATTCGCGCCGGCGAATTCCTGAATTTCATCACCTCACCTAATTTCCTGACGTCCTCCACTACGCTTCCATTTCCTTGCCTTCGAGTCTTTTACTCCAATCGTCCGTTGCAATTCATTCCTAATGTTGCTGAACAGGACAATGTTATCTGCAAACTGAAGGTTCTTGAAGTATTCGCCGTTGATCCTCACTCCTATGCCTTCCCAGTCTAATACCTTGAATATTTCTTCTAAGCATGTAGTGAATAGCATTGAAGAGATTGTAACTCCCTGTCTGACCCCTTTCTTGATGGTAATTTTCAACTTTGTATGTCGAGAATTAAGGCAGCTGTAGAATATTTGTAGACATTTCCTAGGCTATTGACGTAGGCCTCCTATGCTTCTTGATTACGCAACGCATTCCCGACTGCTGGTATCCATATTGAATCAAATGCCTTTTCGTAATATATGAGAGCCATATGGAGAGGTTGATTGTACTCCGCCGATTTCTCAATTACCATATTGATGACGTGCATGTGACCCATTGTAGAACATGTCTTCCAGAAGCCAACCTTTTCTCTTCTTTGGATAAAGTGTCGCCCTGACTCTACTGAAAATTATTTTGGTGAATATTTTATACAATACTGAAAGCAAGCTAAAGGGCCTATATTTCTTCAAAACTTCGACGTCTCCTTCCTTGTGTATTAGCATAATGCTGGCATTCTTCCAGTTCTCTGGTACACTTGAAGTCGTGAGGCATTGCGTATAATATAAAGAGCCGCAAGCCTCACAAGCATAATATGTCCTCTATCTTTGACTAAATCGACTGTCATTCCCCTTTCTCCTGCCGCTTTTTTCCGGGTCATGTCTTGCAAGGACTTCCTAACATTATCGCTAGTCATAGAAAGAGCCTCTGTATCCTATTCATCACTACTTCCAATGAACGTTGCGTGGCATAATCTGGGTACACTGTAAAATAATTTACACCCTTAAAAGTGAAAAGGGTGTAAATGTGTCTATAACTCACACCCGTAGGGTGTCAGTTATATATATATTATCACACCCTAAGGGTGTGGGTTGTAGACACATTTACACCCTTTTTCACTTTTAATGGCGTAAATTATTTGACAGTGTACTGCACAGGTCAGTATGGGATTCTTCTGTTGTTTTTACTACATCATCGAACTCGTTCACGCTCGCGTGCCTGCCCACGTTACTGACATTTTGACGGCCTGATCTTGGTATCACGGTGGTCGCAGAAGATTGCGCTAGGAGAGCGCTCCGGTTTTTTGTCGGCGGAGTGTGCAGTGCGTTGCCACAGCGGCCCAAACATGCAGCGCTCTCGTCACTCCCACACCCTCGACACTCCCACAGCAGGCCGTCAAGAAGTGGGCACGCGAGCGGGCACGCGAGCATGAAAGGACCCGCATGCCCAAGCGATATATGTCTCGGCAGTAGGCGCCTGCTTCGTTAAAAAGCGCAAGAACGCAGTTTTTTGCACACGCTGGTAGATCTCGCATTATTTTTGTTTTCCTCGCCTTTCCGTGCGTACGTTACAATTCTTCTGCTTGAGTGAAGGCGCTCCTAGCCCTCCCAGCGGCGAAGAACTTGTAAGCAGCTTTGGCTCCCTTCCATCGGGCGCAGGAGAGCTCGCGTCCACGAATGTTGGCTTCGAAGCCAGGAGGCTTTGCGGAGAAGACGACACGCGGTGCCAGGTTTTGAGACCGGTAGGAGGCCACTTCAGAGAGGGAAACCAATTAATTACCAAGTGAGCTATAGTTATAACAATGAACTTGTTCGTAAAAAAAAATATTGCGGCTCATATGTAACATATTGCGTAGTTCGTTTGAGTTGACATTACAGTCTGGCCCTTGTGTTTCTATATAAGTTTTCTTCGGGGAGCGCGAGAACCTCCTCTCTGGACTGCGCGGCTGGAGTACAAAGGCACGCGCGGCAGCTTCCGCGATGTTTGTGCACGGAGCACAATCAGCACATCCCCGAGGGCAGTAGGGCGACGCCTAGGGCGTTCTCGTTGAAAAGGTTGATAAAATTGAAAATCGACTTGTTGAGTGAAATAACATCCTTAAAACTATACAATGGATTTACCTCATTATGCACGCGCAACCGCAAAGCGCGGCTCTCGTTGCGACCCTCCTGTGGCGTATAGTGAGGCGGCGTAAAATGACGCTTCGCCATACCGCGCGATAAAACGGCCCGTCCCAGCCCTGCTGCTGAAGTTAGTATGCGTTCTATCAGGAAGCTGCTCAAAGCGCCGATAGGTCGTCTGCGTGTGGTAAGGAGGAAGCGTGACGGCAGCTTCACGGTCGGCAACCAGATCTTCAGCTTCCGAACCAAAGTAGCACTGGCGCTTTCCAATACAATACCGTAGCGGACTAGTGATGTTCAGTTGTGCACAGATATTCAACGTTTCAAATACGAATAGAACCACACTTGTTTCTAAACAATGCATCAACTTGATGATGGATTTTTTTTTTTCGTACACGAGTATGGAGGAATGTACAACTACTATTCTGGAGCGTCGATGCCGTGGAAAAATGGCTTTGCGTTTGGTCCCACGGCTCGTCCCAGTACCTGCTGTGACGAAACCAGGCACTGTGGTGAGCTTTTCCTCAATTACACATTTGCAACCGGCTCAATCAGTAGGACGTAAAATAGCTTTGGGTTTATTCAAGTAAATCTATTGCGTTTTATAGTGCCACCTTTCCATGTGCATGCTTCTTTTTTCATATTTTTTTCTTTTACCTTTGTTTTTAATTTTTTTTTACTTTCAGAAGCAGAAGTATTCTGTAGCCAATTTGACAATCGCAACCCGTATTTTAGCAGATTCATTTCCTATTCGACTGCAAAAGCTTAACTATTCTGTAGTCTGTAGGTGCAGTAGTTGTATTATGCAAATGGGTGCAGCTGAGACTTCGAGAGGAAATAAAGCGGATTCGCACTTTTTTTTTAGTCTAATGGCACCAGCCGAACTTCTGACTCGAGATCTCGACGTAAAAGAGTAAGGTACACGTATTACAAGTGCCTACACAGTATACGTGAACTAGCGGGGTTAGCACGTTCGGGTCGCTTCCTCAACGCATTATGCAGGTGCTGTCCTGTTAGCCTGTAGTTCGTGACGTTTAAACTCAGAACCTGGAGCACACTTGGCTCGCTTCGTAGAAGAAGCTCGACGTGTTACTGCGCGAGAAATCAAGCTAGCGTAATACTTTGAAAATCCCGGAGACCATATGAAAAGAGCGCCGATCCTTGCACTTCTAATGCAGAGCTTGTTGCACGTATAGTCAGCAGATGTAATACGGCGCCTTTCTCTTTTTTTTTTTGCATCGGAACTTATTTCAAGCTTTATTTCAGTGTTCTTCAAAACCGTCTTCGCTAGTAAATTTCATCGTGCGTGAAACAGGAAAAAAGAAACGAAAGATAGACAGAGGAGGAACATACAGAACGGGCTACCGTGTTTACTCGAATGTAAGCCAATGCTCTCCTTTAAAACAAGAATGAAGTATGAAAATCGGGCGTCGGCTGAGATTCGAAGATGCAATTAAGGCGCGACCATCAGGCATAGTTGACCGCAGAAAGGGCGAAATATACTACAAGGTGGACAAAGATGCTGCCGGCTTTATCGGGGCACAAAGATAGGCAAGAATGCACCAGACCACGGAGATCGTATGCAGGCCAAATTAAAGGAGCTTGCCAACAGCCAACGCATTCCTCGGGGCAAGTTGGGACGCCCTGTCTACTTCTGAATGGCTTCGGCATGTCTCGCTTAGAAAAAGTTTATTTCAACAAAAGACGATACGAACACTGAGTCACAATGACGGGACAATTCCACCAGGATGGTAACATCTACAAAGCACAAAGCATTGCGTACATGGCGCGTTTTGAAAGAAGCGCTCGGGTTCAGACTCATTGACATATAACCACACAGACCCACGGAAACGCACAGTTACACATGAGCTAATCGTCACATTATACAAAATGATGTTCAATTTATACAGCGTACACAATGGTTATGTACAATGATGACGTGAGTTTACATAGTTTTGTAGCGGTGCTAAGAGATGTGTATATAAATGATGTCTACTTCGCTAAGCCAGGCAGAGAGCTGGA
Source organism: Dermacentor albipictus (assembly GCF_038994185.2). NCBI lineage: Eukaryota > Metazoa > Arthropoda > Arachnida > Ixodida > Ixodidae > Dermacentor > Dermacentor albipictus. The sequence goes on from NW_027225610.1 coordinate 279,704, forward strand.
TCGCGGTGGCAGAGGGCGCAATTCCGGCCGATCTGATAATGCGACCATTCCTAATTTGCAACCTCTCGGAGATATTACTTTTTTTCTTCTCATTTTTTTCATCGGCGAATGAATTTTTCGTAGTTCGGCTTACATTCCAGAAAAAGCTCTTCCTTCTAGCCTTCCGAATTTCAAGGGGGTCGACCTATGGAAACGAGGCTGGCCTAGATCCTAATAAACACGGTACGCTTCGCGGCTCTGGATTTGTGCTCATAAGCCTCACGGTGAACCAGGAGCGAGACGCGCGTCCGTGAAATGCCCTGGCGGCACACCGGGCATGCGTGATTTCCAGACGGAGCGGTGCTTATGCACCGCACGTCCGAGTGCGCGTCGTTACTCCGGCTCGCGGAGACGCTGATGAGAAGTGCTCGTGACTTGAATAAAGCTGCGAAAACTATCTGCACGTGTTGCCCGGTGAGGGGTTCTGGTTGAAATGGTGTGTGTGTGCGCTCTCCTCCGCGTTTCTCCTTGTCTCACTCGGGTGCTCCTCGCCTTTCCTGCTACTTTCGTTCCGCGTTTTCTCTTCCTTTCTTTTTCTCTTTAGGGCGTGTATGCGCCTGTTTGAGTAAACACGTGGGGAGTTGCTCCGAGTTCCCAACGCATGTATGTCGTCGCAGCAACTTAGTTAACACGCGTGTAAGGAAACCGTTTAATATCATGCTGTCTTATAGGTGCCGAGTGTTACACAGAATGATCCGGACCACAAAACCAGATCTTGCCGCTACATTTCAGTAATATAACAGTGTGGCGGTAATAACAGTGCAGCGAAAATCGCGAACACCTGTGGCCTGAATTGGTATTCTTTGTGAGGGACGTGATCCTGAGCTACAATACGCGCGATGACCGTGACTGGTTGCGATATCATCTCTCTTTGCCATTTGTCTCTCACTCTCTCTTTACTTTCTCCTTATATTTCTACCTCCCCTTTACCGCTTCCTCACCGTAGGGTAGCAAACTGTATTTTCCGTTCTGAGTGACCTCCTTGCCTCTCTCCTCTCTTCCATCTATCTCTTGACTCTCTCGGCAAAGACACCCTGGACAGTCGAGAAAGAGCTTTTGGGAAGGGCGGTCCGCAGGTCAGCAGTGGGGCTGTAGCGACCCCTTCAACGCGGTACGAAATTCACTTGCATTGTTTTGCGAATTCTTTGCGGAATAATTGGTAAAGCCTGCTCAGAATCCCTCTACTGAATCTATCACGTACCGAATTGAGCTGGTGACGCTGTATAGGGTTGCGTTCGAGTTTACTTGGAGAGCAAGTTATGCGTCCCTGAATCAATTTTGTTTAAGTGCATTCGGTTTATGTCGTCGTCTTCAGCGGCAGTGACGCCGGTTACAATGAAGAGACGTGTGCATTGCCGGCCGCCACAGTACAAAATCTGGACAATCTTGCTTCTGCCGCGTTAATGAATAGTTGCGAGTGTTTTGGCGCCTTGTCCCGTTGTCTTGTCTTGTGTGTGTCCGTTTATTTGGCGTCTTTATATTTTATAATGATTCGGCAGACTATCGTAAGTTGTAAGTCGATGGTACGGTAAGGTAAGGTGAGGTAAGGTAAGGTAAGTCGGTAAGGCAAGTCGATGGTAAGCAGACACTTACCATCGGTCGTAGAAATTTGCCGTTGGTCGTAGAAAAGTGAAAAAGACATTTTCTTTTTTGTTTGTGTACGTCACTTAAATATCACGTTGTATAAGTGGTTGCGGTGAATACGGCTTTTGGGCTTTGTATTTTTATTGTGCTGTGATTATATTGTAGATTCTCTATTTTCGTAATATATTGTATCACACCTATCTTCTACAAGTGAGTGTTTATTCTTCTGAAGAAGGCCTTCCTGGTTTGATCCTTTATGCAATCTTACAGTAGTGATAAATAAATAAAATGAACCTATAATTCGCGACACTTCGCTCAAATACGCTCAGATAAAGAAAGCCGACCACGCTCCTCTTGGATATCCGCTCGTCATTCTTGTAAGATAAGAATTGTCTTGCAGTTTCCAGCTGCAGATTGAATTGTCCCGGTTTCCTTCGGAAAGTCCTTTCCGGAATATGTAAAAGGAGTAGCAGCATATCAGGACACGCATCCAGAGTGTGATTCAATGATAAGGTATGCCGAGTGAATCTCTGATTCCTCAAAGCACACCGGCTGACTTTCTCGGTGAAAGAAGCTGCTCCGGCAATCCAGCACAAAAAGCTAGCTACAGCTGTCAATCCATATAACAGCTAATTCGCCATTTTTTGATGTAGGTTCATACAAAGTGAGACTCCTACGTGCCTTCTTTAGGCTTACGTCGCAGTGAAGTCAGTCAGGCGAGTGTGCAAACGCAAGAGCGTGCGGGTTCTGTATTACTCCGTGTCCCTTCGTGATGTGTATCTCGTTGGCGCTGCATTTCAAGCTAAACGATAAACTATACACGCATAAAAAAGATCAAAAAGCAATAGCAGTCATGACACTATGCTTACGAGCGACCTTGGCCAGCGACCATCGCGAAGTTGGACGTTACAGGAGTATCTCACACGTGGCCGAAGTAACGGAAGTCTCAGAGTGACAACCAGAAATGGTAAATAAACGTGACTTCCATTACACTGCGTCGCTAAATTGCTCAAAGGATAATCGCGTTACCGTCGACAGTTATCGTGAGACGAGTTCGGCCGAACTTGTCATCCTTGCCCCTTGACTCACACTAACGCAAACCACTAAGCACTTATGAACGCATACGCATGCAGTGCTCCACTGCAAACGTCAAAGACACGCATTCCTCGGCCCTTCATTGTATGAGCACAGAAAAGCGGTAGGAGGCGAGCAAGATATATACAAAAAACTTTATAGAATGTCTATAGACAGTCTATAGACGTCTATAGACTCTCTGTAGACTTTCTATAAAAAAATTTGTATGGTGAGGTACCTGTTCCCGAGCTGCGAAATCACGCGAAGAGTGAAATCGGAACTACACGTAAAAGCACTGCGCCGGCATAATTACTTCAACCATGTGATCAGATGATATAATTTCAACATAAATAGTCAAGATCTTCATGCAAAACAAAACAAATAAAACGCTCTCAAGAAGATGACTTGGAAGAATTTAATGGGGAATTCACGGGCAGAATTTTTCAGCCCCTCTTGATCTCTCTGCTCGTAGAATATCAAACACGTGAAGAAAGCGACCGTTCTTTTATTGAAGAATGAGTTCATAATTATTCTTCGTTGTGAAATAATTATGTTCATTTTTTTCTAGTGCCTTGATTTAATTCATTTCGTGACAACGCCAGCATTGCCTTCGAAAGAGGAGGTGGGCACGTCTGCCAGTTCACTCCTCTCCCTGCGACGATGGCGGCCACGAAAAATGGTATATATATATATATATATATATATATATATATATATATATATATATATATATATATATATATATATATATATATATAGAGAGAGAGAGAGAGAGAGAGAGAGAGAGAGAAGAAAGGAGGTTAACCGAACAGCCTTATTTTTATTATCATGTCATGCGAAGCCAACAAACAAGTACACCAAGGAAAAGATAGGGGAAATTACTTGCGCTTACTAACTGCACTAAAGAAATGATAAATTAATGGCAATGAAGGAGTATGAATAAATAACTTGCCGCAGGTGGGGAACGATCCCACGTCTTCGCATTACGCGTGCCATGCTCTAGCCGATTGAGCTACCGCGGGGCGGTTGCCCCATCTACTTTCTTGGGTAGTTATGTGTTACAGCTAGAACTGACCTTGGGAGTGTTAGCCAGCGCCACCACTCACGAACCTTCGCGAGGTTTGTATATATATATATATATATATATATATATATATATATATATATATATATATATATATATATATATATATATATATATATATATATATATATATATATATATATATATATATATACAGGCACGCGCCACGCGCAGACTTCGGGGCGGCAGCGGCAGATGGCGCAGCATGTCCATACACGCTTCGTGCATAACGCATTTCGGCGTTATGCCTATATGGTGTTTCGCCTACATTGTTTCAATTTTATTCGCATTACCGTCGACGCTCATTTTGAGATGTGTTCTGCCGTAATTTATTCAAGTTTGTCTACGAGCTGTACCTTAGCCCGCCTGCCATCTTTTTTTACGCCTTTTCGTGTTAATAAAAATGACAACCTGGCTGGTTCGTAATGACTCGTTATGATCAAGTACGGTATAGCGCAATACAAGCCGAGGAAGCAAACAGGAAGGGCACTAGCTCCCATCTATACCCAGCTACCCACATCGTGACTGTAACTCTACAGTGGACATGCGCGGAATAAGAACGAAAAGGCACGAAATGAAAAGGAGGGTTGGGATCGATGGCCTATCCAACGCTTCTGCTTCTCGCACCTTTAAACAGAAAGCTCAGCAACACCTTGTCTGGGCTAAGGCGCGCCCGGTCGGGTGAAAGGATGAACGTGCGCTGCGTGGAAACTGGTCGCGTATAGTGCTTCTCTTTAATCAGAGAGCAGCACCGTTCGTTTAAGCGCACGCTTTGCGAGTCTCAGATTGTTTGAGTTATCGCGCTGGTGCAACGTTCTCGTTCTTAGTGGAAGGTTAATTAAGCAAAACGCATCTGCCCGAAACACTTTTTTTCCGCGAATCGCTCCGAAGCGGCGGCCCGGTAGCTCCGATTTCTTAATTAGGGGCTCGCGGAATCACTCGATCTCCTTTGTTCGGGAAGCATGCATTTCTCTTCGCTTCACGCTTGGCTCATAAGCCCTGCTTTTCCCGACACCGTCCTTCATCGACTTTGGGAAAAAAATGTGTAATCGTTACAATATTGTCGTCGTTAAGAGGAAGCTTTGGCTCGTCGGCTCCTATCCAAATACTTGTAGAAGGATAATTCGTTTTTCTCGGCAACCATTGCACCAAACTTGAAGAAATTTGTTGTATTTAGAAGAAAAACTTTAAATCTAATGAATTTTGGTTTCTAATTTTTTATTTAGGTCGCCACTTCTTTACCAACAATTGGCAAAGATTGCAAAATTTCAGACAACGAAACTATCAAGTTTACAACTTCGTAACTCCGCAACGAAAAATGATATCACAGTTCTGTGAATTTCATGTCATAGTACATCTAAAGCGGGCAAAATTGATATGTTGCATATTAATCTCAAAAAATGTAGTAATGTGTAAATACAGGCTTTGCAGAACCCTAGTAGACAAGGTAACAAACTCAGGTAATATATAAGTTGACGTATTGAATGTGTTCGCTTTGTATGATCTAATGTATGCCGTTTACAGAATCGCGATATCTGTTCCTGATGCAAAGCGATTAATTTGTAAACTTCGTGCTTCTATTTTTCTATTCGAACTTCCAAATATTTTAAAATTCTTTTAACAAACTTCAAGCTCTAAATCGAAATACCGTGGCCAACAGTCACTAGAGCTTAACTTTCTCTGTCAAATGTAGCAAATGTCATTAAAATCGGTCCAACGGTTATCTCAAAAAAGCGTTTTTGCTTTTTATTTGTATTTGAATAGGCCGTGTCGGAATTAGGTTCGCGATAAAGCTTCCTCTAAACGCCTTTTTGTCTTTCCGTGAAGTTGTTTTAGCCTGACTGGGGGGAAAATCATACCATAGAAAGGGAAATTTTAGCCTGGCTTTCTCTCTGTTATTTGAATGAATGCCTGAATTCCTACAGGTAGCTCTGTTAGCGAACCATCCACGAGTTAGATATAAACAATTAACCCACCTGAGTTCCTTACAATGTGAATTCGTGAACATGCGATTGCCCTGCAAGATTTGGGTAAAACAATCCCAGCACGCTTTCAGGGACTTCCTTTAAAAAAAATTCAGGCTCCTAGTGGCAAACACCAATGTTTAAAAGGGGGCGAGAGATAATAAATACGGTCTCTAAAGACTCACACCCACTGGCTACTCGCAAGAGGAGTGCTAATGATCGATTTAGTCGAAAAGCTACTGGCATGCGTCCTGGAAGCTGCTGAATGTTTCACTCGCGCAAACAAAGCTTCTGAACCAATCAGCGGTGCAGGAGGAGGACGTCGGTATATGCTAGTGCTTATTTTGCCGGACGATAGCAAAATGCGGGCAGTCCCGAACGGCACCAATCGTGAGACATTTCGTTGCGGCGACGGGAAAGTCGCGCTTGCCGGTGTGAACATCGGCCGTCGTAAGTCGAGCCTTGGTTGTCATTCTAGGCCTTTCGTGCGACTTTCATCAATCCCTTGTGTGAATGCGCCCTAATAAGCAAGCACCTGAGGTTCTTAAATTAAATATGTATACGTAAGTTGAGAAACTGTAGAAAGAGAAAGAGTGTGCATTTGAAAGGCAGCAAGGATGGGAAGGCGTGGCTCTCGTTAACTACACTACTCGGAAAGGAGTGAGGGTATAAGAGAATAGAAAGATAAACAGAAGAAAGCGTTTGCAGCACCAACATCGTGAAGCCGTGTATACACTATCTAGACTCAACAAACAGCGTTCGGATGAGAAGTCTGTGCTGGCTTGGTGGATAATGGCTTCACAGGCAAGTGTTAGTTGAGAAATGAGGTGATACAGCTAGTGATCACACAAACAGGCAAACGGCGCAGTCAGCTTCCCACCCTTGAGCTGTTACGCGGCCTACACAACTGCATTTCTTCTTCTCAACTTGAACTGCAGTGTCGGCTATCCCCGTTAGTGCTTTTTCGCTCACCGCTGCCTTTCGGTCTCTTACTTTCTCCTCACGTTACGCGCCACAGTTTTTCCTTTGATCGTTCGTGACGCGGTCCTCAACGTCTTCTCAAGTTTCTTTGTTAACCTCCAGGATTCTACCGCGTATCTTCTAATGAGAAAGTTGCAAATATTCTGCCCTTCTTTATTTTCTCTTTGTCCCATTCCATCAGAGATTAGCCTTATGGCGGGCCCAGTGTGCACTTGTCGTTTAAACTTTTTTTTTTACTTCTGAAAATAGTTCGCTGAAAATTTACTCCTTCTAGGTCATTTGTGCACCAACTCCCCGCAATGCGACGAAAACTGATTTCCAAAGAAAAGAGAGCTCTCCGCATAGACGTAGCAAAATAAAAGATGCAGATTTCTTGTAAACTGCAGGTGGGCAGTCTCAAGTTACAGTAATAAAGCAGCAAGCGATATGGATAAATGTACCTCCCCCCCCCCCCCTCTTGCTCTGGGAAGTGTGGAGCCGCCTCAACTCATCGCCTCAACCCAAGGAATGCTCCACGCGACAAGGGATACGCGTGGCACTGTGTCCCTGAGAATCCTCTCGACTTCTCCTACAGTGCAAGATAGCAAACCAGAGTCTTATCCGGTGAACCTCTCTGCCTATTCCATTCCATTTCTCTCTCTCTCCCTCTCTATCTATCTATCTATCTATCTATCTATCTATCTATCTATCTATCTATCTATCTATCTATCTATCTATCTATCTATCTATCTATCTATCTATCTATCTATCTATCTATCTATCTATCTATCTATCTATCTAGCTATCTATCTCTCGTCTTCGTATTTGCCTTATACGCCCATGACAGGGCCACTTGCGGTTTTTTACTTTTCTTTTTCGATTTCTTTCTTTTTTTTCTGTCTTCCTCACTCCTCGTGTTTATACTTATTTGCAATTTCAACCGCTTTTCTTCCAGAACGACTCAGCTTTTTGGAATACGAAGGGCTCCCAGGGTGTGTGACTCGAGCGCGCTTCCTAGTCCGTGTCTTTAACCCGCAAACCGAGCCCGCAGCAGGAGTTGCAGGCGCTACAGGGGGAAGATCGGTCACGTCGGACTCTCTCTCTCTCTCTCGGAGACCGCGAGCAATCCGCGTAAAAGCCCGACCGAAAGACGTTTCCCGTCCGCCGCATCACGTTTGGCGGTCAGGATCTTTCCGTAATTCCCTCACGGTGGGACCGAAATGTGTACGACTGTACGTCGGCGAGGGAAGTAACGTGGCTCGTATATCTCGCCGCGACTACAACGGCGAGCGCACAGTTACGCGCGAGGCTACAGACAGCCGAGATGCGCATGTGGACGGTAGATGCAGCTCGCTGGCGCATGCGCTGCCCAATATTTCTGTCACGTCGCGCGTCGTTTCTGCGAGGCGACTGGTGGGCGCTGCGGCGCGAGGACGAGCCTTCCCTCCTAACAAGGTGTGCATGGATTAGAGGAGCGGAGCGATAACACGCGTGCGATTCCCTGTATTCTCCGGGGATCGAAAGTTGTACGAAGTGCGTCTCTCGCCGCCCTTGTTGTTGTTGTTGTTGTTGTTGTTGTTGTTGTTGTTGTTGTTGTTGTTGTTGTTGTTGTTGTTGTTGTTGTTGTTGCATGAAATCGGCATCAATCAACTGATTCAAATCAACTGCTTCCCAGACGCATCGTTTCATATAGATGGCGACCCTCATGTGCGTCGCATCTGCATACTTTTTTTGTTCCCTAATCTGTATTTCTTCCAGTGTCACTGTGTGTGTGTGTGTGTGTGTGTGTGTGTGTGTGTGTGCGTGCGTGCGTGCGTGCGTGCGTGCGTGCGTGCGTGCGTGCGTGCGTGCGTGCGTGCGTGCGTGCGTGCGTGCGTGCGTGGGGGGTATAAACAGCCTACAAAACTTTTGTGCGACCAGTCTTGGAGTACGCTTGTGTTGTATGGTCTCCTCATCAGAAAGTCGTCATGGCAAAAATATAAAGAATACAAAGACTGGTAGTCCGCTTCATATTCAGTAAATACCGACGCACGGAGTCCATTACAGCCTTGTTAAAATCTTGTGAATTTGAGCCTCTGGAGGAACGCAGACGTAAACATAGGCTAAAGTTTATTTTCAAGTTGATGAGTGGGCGAACAAAAATAAACAAGGCTCTATATTTACAACCTCCGGGACGGACATGCGATCGTCTAAACAATGGCAGAGCTATCCAACCTAATTTAACACGTACTGATGATTTTCGTTTCTCCTTTTTTCCTGACACGATGGAAATGGGGAATAGATTGCCTAATGCGGTTGTGAGCAACGAAGGGTCTGCTGACTTTGAAAATGCGTTAGATACTTTCTTCTGCGAGAATGTATACAAAATTTTGCTACGAGCTTTTTTGCTGACTTTTCTATGTATAACTACTGTTCTTTGCTCCTTGGTTGTTTTTTTCTCATTCTTGTTGTTACCTGCCAACAGCGTAACCCTCCCTGTAATGACCCCAAGAACAGGGTTGACAGTATCACGTATATATATATATATATATATATATATATATATATATATATATATATATATATATATATATATATATATATATATATATATATATATATATATATATATATATATATATATATATATATATATATATATATATATATATATACTGGGATCGCTGTGAATGCTTGTTCTTGCACTCAATAACCTTGAATTTATTGATGTCATTACGTTCAGATCAGTTGTACTTCAATGGGAGCTCGAATAGGCCCATATTACGCTAATATCTTCACGGGTATTCTGGAAAATGATTTTCTATCCATTACTAACCTACGTCCTTTCCCTTATAGGCGCTGTATTGACGATATCTTCTTGATTTGGGCACATGGGGAGGCTAGCCTGTTCAAGTTCACGCAGAGGTTTAGTCGCGTTCACCCTTCAATGAAATTTTAGCGCAATTACTCGTCATCTTCGGTCAACTTTCCGGACGTCACAGCTACGCTAGCCCGAGTTGAACTGCTGACGAAACCCTATCGTAAACCTGCTGATAGAAATAAGCTTCTACATTTCCGGAGCAGACATGTGCGACATTGCAAAATCGGTATCGCCTACAGTCAGGCTCACTGTTTCAAGAGATTGTGTTCCGATGGCGAAGATCTTATTTCTCATTGCGAACAACTTAAAAGTGATCACGTTAAACCGCGGTAGCCATCAAATTTAACTCACGACGCCATATGCCGAGCAGATAAATTAAACAGAGCCGATATTCTTAACGGAAACCGGTTACCAGAAAGACGTACCAATACCAATATTGCGCTAACATTCACGGCATCAGCTCCAAAAGTTGTTTCTACATTGAAACGCCCCCACAATATGCTTGCCCACAGTAAGTATATTTTCAATATCTTTCCTGAACCACCTCGCGTCGTGTACCGATGGTGCAAGCACCTCCGCGATATGTTAACATTCTCCAAATTAAATGCGCACAACCGAGCACCTGGCTGCGCCTCATGCAACAAAGCAGGTTGCAAGGTGTGTGTATGCATATGCAAACCACCCAGGAAGTGATTAGTACGTTTTCAGACTTTACCCTAAAAATTAGCAGATCCTTTAATTGCGATACCACCAACGTTATGTGCATGCTCAAGTGCACCGTCTCCAGAAAACAGTATATTGGCAAAACAAAAACCTCCTTTAGAATACGCTTTAGTAACCGCAGACCACATGCAAATGCGCTTCCTAACCTATACCATTACCAAGACACATTCGCTTGCCAGGGCATTTTTCGAAAAGCTCAGGGCCACTGTAATTGAATCAGGCTTCCATTCCCGTCACGATCGCGAAGTCCGCGAGTCTAGCCTAATCCGACCTAATGGCATTACCGAAAGCACCGGCACACTAGCTAGCGGGCATATACTAAATATCCTTGGCATTAGCCGTGACTTCCTATGTATGCCATTAGACGCAGCTTTCTTTCAAAGATCCTCCTTTTTTCTTCTTTTCTTTTTTTGCGCAGTTACGTTCATTTTACGTCACTAATTTCCATAGTCACTGCACTACACAGTATTCCACCGAGCACATGCCAGTAAAAGGCCTCATCGTTCATCCTGCTAACTATACGGCGGTTATATGACATTCTTGCTGTTCTGTCGCGCGGCGCTTTACTGTCTCGACGTTTTATGCGAAGCATACTAGCCGCACAACCACGCTCTTCCTTGCTGCGCCGCGCGCGGCCGCGTAGCTACCATATGACGTCATAACAGCTGCAAAAGCGGAGGCTCAACTCGTGCGCTCGCTTGCGGCCGCGTAGCTACATAGCCGGGTCTCAGCTCGTGCGATCGCCTGCATGAGTTGTTTCTTCGTCTAGCCGAACCAAATATAGCCAAGCAACAGCAGTTCACCAGGCTAAACAGTGGTTCAACAACTAAAATAAAGGCTAGTATGCTTCGCATCCTGGGCTTAACCTCAGCTAAGCCACAGCCATTTTTTTATTGATCTCGATTGCTTTGCATTGTAACGTTTAGTACACTAACCATTCATTTCCATACTGTATGCCACGTGTGTGCCACATTTCTGTGTTTCTTTTATTGATCTCGGAAGGTCTGCATCGCAATGCTTAGGAAACCGGCGATTGATCTCTGGGTCACGTGCGTATACTTTGCTGCCACCTCTGCTTACATTACGTGATTAGCTCCGACCGGAACATGTCCGGATATATTGTAGTTGTGAAGTACATCTCTTTTCGGTCGCGTGCGATCTGGCTGCGCTGTAGCGAGTACTGCATGCATGTAAGCTGTCTGTAATGTTTAATTCCCTATCACTTACCGTGTGATCAATTTCGCTGGTGTTATAGCTACTTTTAGGTTGTCATTATTGTGCACAATACTATTTCATGTTTAGCGTGTTTATGAGGAAACCCACAGGCAGTACTTGCTACTTTGACAAAGGCTGGTCCACCCACCTTTAGCAAAATACGCTGTGTAAATCCAACGTTCGTCGCACTCTCATATATATATATATATATATATATATATATATATATATATATATATATATATATATATATATATATATATATATATACCTACGTCTTTATATACCCACACCCGCCGTGGTTGCTCAGTGGCTATGGTGTTGGGCTACTGAGCACGAGGTCGCGGGATCGAATCCCGGCCTCGGCGGCCGCATTTCGATGGGGGCGAAATGCGAAAACACCCGTGTGCTTAGATTTAGGCGCACGTTAAAGAACCCCAGGTGGTCAAAACTTCCGGAGTCCTCCACTACGGCGTGCCTCATAATCAGAAAGTGGTTTTGGCACGTAAAACCGCAAATATTATTATTATTATTTATATACCCACGAACCCACGTCTTTGCTTTACACGTGCGATGCTTTTACCGGTTGAGCTACCGCGGCGCCGTTTTCCCATCCACTTTCACATATATATATATATATATATATATATATATATATATATATATATATATATATATATATATATATATATATATATAGAGAGAGAGAGAGAGAGAGAGAGAGAGTGGATGGGAAAACGGCGCCGCGGTAGCTCAGCCGGTACAAGCATCGCACGTGTAAAGCAAAGACGTGGGTTCGTATCCCACCTGCGGCCACTTGGTTTATAAAATATTGCCTTTTCTTGTTTCTGTCTTCAACTAAGCTTTTTAGTGTTGCGTCAGTTTATTCCATAACCCCTTTAATATGTCTGGGTCTAGTGGAGAGGCTGCTTAAGGTTCGTTTGCAAATAAAAGTTAATACACAATTGGCGTCTTAATTAAGATGCGAGACATGTTAATGACTGCAAATATTTAAAGACCACACGCATGTAAGGACGCTGTTGGAAGCTGGTAAATAAATTGACTGGCCTAATCACATACGCTATCAAGTTAATTAAATAACACCTATATAATATCTGCGCATTACATTTCACTTGATATCAATGCTGGAAAATTGGTCGTTCTCTCTAAGGCGAACTATCAGGCATCGGTAATTTCAAGAAGTAACTTTCGTTCTTCAACTTTCTGCGCTGCCAATTGTGATCGTCACCGTGTCATATCGAGCTGCATTCACGATGCTGATTAAGTCATATCAGTTTTTGTTCCCGTGTTTTGTTTTTTTTTTTATTTTATTAATTCGTGTTTCTCTCTTTGTTCCGAGCCACTGAAAGCGATGTTTTCCCATGGAGCAATGAACTTCAGTGAAAACGTAATTAGGCGGCTTATTGAACAAACGATTGACAGAGGTACGCTTAATTCGGCGCTCTAATTTGCGCATGCGCTATTGTTCGACTTCTAGTTCGATTTCCAACAAGCTTTTGTATCGAAATTTCAGCTGCTTCTCTAAGGCTTACTTGCGCACTTTTCGAAACATTCTTTTTCTTAGTCTGAGCCTGTAATACTAATTTAGCTTTGCCTCTAAATACTAATTTTGCTTTGCCTTTGAGCTTGCTGCTATTCGTTGTGCACTTCGTGTAATTTCTGAAGAACTACCCAGGAAATGGAGCGTGTTCACTGACTCCAAGGCTGCTCTTCATTGTTTGGTTTCTGCCCTACGCCGAGGACCCCACGAACAACTAGTTATGGAAATCAGACTGCTGCTTCACCACCTCGTCGAGCAAGGATACGACATCACGTTGCAGTGGATTCCAAGCCACTGTGGCATAATGGGCAATGAACTTGCCGACGCAGCAGCACGATCTGCACACGAGGAGGGCTTACAAGACTCCATTCCATTCTCAAGAACAGACGCTGCAACGAAAATTCGTGTGCTTGCAAATGAAGCCATCAAAACTTTATAGAACACACCCAGCTTAAAGCATACACGTCTACACCGACTGGACCCATCCCTTCGACTTCGACCCCCGCCTGGACTCTCTCGACTCGAAACAGCAGTACTTTGCCGACTGTGGCTTGGTGTCGCCTATACAAGATCCTTCGCCTTCCGAGTCGGTATGGATGACAGCGCGGCTTGCAGACACTGCGGTGGCGAAGAGACTATCGAACACGTGCTTTGCCACTGTCCTCGATACAGCGCGCACCGGCTGTCACTAGCGACCGCGTTGGCGCGCCTTGACGACAGGCCACTTTCAGAACAGTCAGTTTTGGAATGCCGACGTGAACTGTCGTCGCAGCTAAAGTCGGTCAAGGCTCTGTTGACTTTTCTACGTGACAGTGGCCTATTAGAAAGACTCTAATGACCCCATTTCGTCCCTTCTCATATTTTTTTTTCTCATGCTTTCATTTTTGTCACGCTCTTCTTTCCGTCTTTATTTCCCCTTTCCCTTCCCCTAGTGCAGGGTAGCAAACCGGACGTTTTAAGTCTGGTTAACCTCCCTGCCTTCCTTTCATTTGCATCTCTCTCTCTCTCTAGCTTTGCCTCTGAGTCATAGACATCGCTATTGCAGCATTGCCTCTGAGTCACAGATATTTTTATTGCATTCTTAGTCACCCAAAACTTTATTACGCTTTACTTTTACACGCGTCCCAATAAAAACTTAAATTGGAATAATAAAGCGCATAATATATGTAACACATCGACATTTTCCCAGGCATAATCATAAGCGTGTGTCCCCTTCGAAAACTTTTAACGCGAATTATTATATTACATACCTTGCTAAAGTCTCTCTAAAAAAGGGACACATGGAAATGATGGTGTGTAGAAAAATGTTAAGGGGCTGAAGAATTGTCTTTCAGATTTCAGGATCTATCCCCTAGTCCGTTATCCCATATTTTTTTTTCAAGTGCGATCGTGAATTAGGAGTAGGAGACGGTACTGCACGAAGTCGCGAGCTCGATGCCAACCGCAGCTAAGGCATTGCTATAGGAGCGAAATACAAAAGCACTAGTTTATCGTACATTGGGTTTGCACGTTAAAGAACATCCCAGATGGTCAAAATTAACGCGGAGCCACCCCCCCCCCCCTCCCCTTTCACGACGTGCTTCATGATCAGAAATGGTTTTGACTTCTAATATCCGGGAATTTAATTTGGTTTCTGACCGCGTAGCTATTTTTGTTTTTGCTTTGTTTTACCTCAACCGTGGGTAAATGAGTTCATTAAGGCACACGACGTTCCAAGGCGACCGCCACCGCCTGCAGACAGACGATGCCTTCGTGCCTTTCTCGAGAACTGCATCGTGCATCGAACAGTTCTATAAGTTACGGTAGCGACATCTATCGTTTGTACTCTCCTCCATGACACGCTCGCCAATAGCTTGGCCAGCTTTCCGAAGGACGTGAGTAAGTTTTTCTTCCCGAACCGCAGGTACATCCTTAATTTCAATGTTTCTAACCCGGGAATATATCAGGCATTGTCCCCCGTACTTATCAGGTCATAAAATCAGGCCCCACGCTCTATCCGTCCGAAACGACTGTAGCACATGAAAGTGCAACTTTGTGCAGGGCGCAGTTAGCAAACGCAGCAGTGCGGCAAGTATACGTGATTACTGTTGTTGTTGTTGTTGTTGTTGTTGTTGTTGTTGTTGTTGTTGTTGTTGTTGTTGTTGTTGTTGTTGTTGTTGTTGTTGTTGTTGTTGTTGTTGTTGTTGTTGTTGTTGTTGTTGTTGTTGTTGTTGTTGTTGTTGTTGTTGTTGTT